>NW_023494801.1:28309372-28564372 GCF_904425465.1 Colossoma macropomum | reverse complement strand
CCAATCAACCTAATACTTTGTGAGACATTCCACCAGGTGTTTTGTTTAGCATTATACAACTTTACCAGTCTTTCTCAACTTTTTTTAAATGTGTTGCTGGCATTAAATTCATATGGTCAAATTTTTCAGTTTCAACATTTCATATGGTGTCTTGGTACTATTTTCTATGAAATAGAGGGCTTAAATTATTTGCAAATCATTGCATTCTGTTTTTATTTACGTTTTGCACAGCATCCCAACTTTTTTGGAAATAAGGTTGTACAAAAAGTGAGTCTGGCTGCCTTAAATTTTTAATAAAGTTAACAGAATGTAACACACATAATATCTATTATGTTAACCTACTATTATTTATATTACTAGTATGAACATCATGAATGTCATTGATGCCCTTGTTAAGATTTAATTATCAATTAATTTTTCGATCTTTAAGGTAAAATGTTACTGAACTTGATTCTTTTTGACTAACTTTGTCAAAACCTGTCAAATTTCTTCTTCAGCTCTTTTGACTTGCTTTTAAAGGCTTCATATTTAAAGTATCACAACGCTTATTATTACACTTTCAAACAAAGTGACCTACTAATCACTGTAAAGTTAACTGTCAGTTGTTTAGGAATTCTGATCAATGCTTGCAACTGAAAGATTACAATTAATCAGTGTAAAACTCAGCAGTTTATAACAACATCACAGACCTTATTAACACCGTATAAATACATTTATACCATATTTTTCGGCCTGCTTACAAATACTATGCTTTTGTTTAGTAGAGGTTAATAATCACTTGCTAATATAAGAAACAGACCTTAAAAAAAGGTTTATTGAACTATAAAAGCTCCAAAAATCCAAAATTGGACTGTATGAAGAGTTTCTGCAGAATATCAAACATTTAGCCCAAAATGTCTGATGGTGGTCCCCAGATAGCCTTTTCGAGACTAAAGTGACACGTGCAGTCCCAAACATGCACACACACACACACACACACACACACACGCACACACACACACATTCAAACACATGCACATTAATACAGATACACCCACAGACACACACACACACAGATCTCTAACAAAAGCAGGAACAACAGTTTGTGTGTGTGTGTGTGTGTGTGTGTGTGTGTGTGTGAGTGCTGGCCTCATTAGAGCGTGGCCCTAAGCCAGGCCTACAGCAGGTCTTTGAGTTCAACAGGATCCAAACAACACACACACACACACACACACACACACACTGCTCAAACTGCTGAACAAAATAAAGGTCTGATAAATAACAAATGCTGTTCAATATAAACGTCCTATTTGTACATTTTTACGGCCTTATTTTTCACACTTGACAGAATCCCAGGATGGGATTATTACTACTATAATACGACTATCCATCAGAGAATGCTTCCTCACACAACAGCATTTAGCAAAGCAGCAAAGCAACAGCATCAACTCTGATTTTATATATATATATATATATATATATATATATATATATATATATATATATAGAATGTTTGTTGTGATAATACCTTCACTTGCATTTTTGTAAGTACACTCTAGTTAGCCATCATGACATCAAACGTTATGACATTTGTCATGACAATTATTGGACACTGTTTTATTACTTGACATAATCTATCATCACAATTCATAACAGCATGATATCTGCCATGATATGTTATGGCATGATTATGTCAACGTTATGAAGCAATATTACCTAGTCATTTCATTCAGTAATAACTTACACACTGTAACTTGAAATTCTATAAGCTAGACACCAGACAGTATTTTAAGACATTTTATTTAATGTTTCATGTTTTGAAAGAGCATCAAGTTAGTAAATGATGAATAATATACTACAATTGTTTTATTATAGCAATTTTTAGTTGGAAATGTTATCTGGCAGAGATCACCACTTGTCAAAACAAGCCATTCTGAATGAACACTTTATTATAACTCCATTCAGAATGTTATACAGCCATCTTAATTATTGTTAAATCATCTACAGCTTTGTTCATCATCCTGAACTATTTGTACAATTTCTTTTTCTGTCTTCTCTTAAATATTATCTGAAATCTATGGAACTATAGAGCAGTAGCACCACACTAAAAATCATTTTATTCATGTATATTTGCAACAAATGTGGTTTAGTACTATTACAAAATGGTGAGTACAAACTGTAACTGGATATAGAAACTTCCAAACTTTTGTATTGTAGTTTATATATAACCACAAATTAATCATTTCAGTACTTCGGTAGGCAATTACAGCTTCAAGACATCTGTGGGAAGAAGTTAGAAGCTTTTTTGCAGCATTGTGGTTTGAATTCTGCCCATTACTCTTGGCAAAATGTCTTCAATTTCCTAAGATTATGTTCCTCTATTATACCCAGAGGGTCCCTCTATTATAATCACAATTTCAAAATCCTTCATAAATTTTCACTGGGGTTCAAGACAGGAGATTTGTTAGCTAGGCAAGCTCCCTTTCTGTTTTAGAAACTAATCTTGAGTTATTTTGGCTGTATGTTTGGGGTCATTGTCTTGTCAAGGTTCTAACTTAAATTTTTGACACCAACCTCTGTGCTTTTCTTCTAGCAGAGTAGTTTTCCATGAACTTATCAGAAAGAAACCTTGCGTGGTGCACCTGTCTATGAACTTTTCCAATTGCACCTGTCTACGAACTTTTCCAATTGCACCTGTCTTGAATTTTCCAATTGCATGTTATCAAATTAATTGTATTTCCAAGGATGTTTTGGGTATTTTTTCCATTTAAATGTAGTTTAGTAATATTGTCCATCAGAGCTTTAGGAAGCTCCTTTAACTTCACTGATTTCGCTGAATGACCGCTATTTGTTGTGTAAAATCTGTTTGTTGGGGTGAAGTCAATCAGTTTTTATTCAGGCCTTCCACACCACAGTAGCTGCAGGTTACCCTGGGGGACAAGTGTGACCTTTGTTTTCATGGCAAGTTTTAAATAGAAATACACACCACACATACATATATGCCAGTGACATTATTATTGATGGCAGCCAACAGCAGTCAGTGGAACACCATATATACTCTGGGAGCCAGACATATTGCTCAAGGTGAAAGTCACCCGAGGTCAAAATCTAAACTGCTGTCATTTCCACACCTTTAGCCTTTAGCATATGATAAGAATCTGTCTGAAATGCATTGCAGCTAAGTTGCTAAGCCTGTTTATCACAGCGAGAACAGGACAGAACATGTAGAATCCACAAATATTCTTCAGCTCAGTTAATTTCTGTTAATGGAATTCACGTTTGATTAAAAAAATACTGTAAATACATATAGCAAGTTAGACTTACATCTTACTCTTGGAAAGTTTTTGGAATGCTTTCTCCAAATAATACTGATTCTTTTGCTTTGTCTGTAAATGTTTGCACATTAAAGTTTATTAGGGAATGTTGTGGAAAAATGTGGTTTTTGGACAATAATTGAAAATGTGTTTGTTGGATAATGTTATTTTTTGATGAATTGTTAGGGAATTATATTTGGTGGGGAATGGTGTTGCTTGCTTGGAAAATGATGGCTTTTGCTTGGGAATGTTGCCATTTTTGAATTACGATTTTCGAAGAAGATGCGTATTTTTGGGGGGCACGATGTTTTTTGTTGGGGAATGGTGATATTTTTGGAAAATGATGATTTTTACTTGTTTATGATTGTCATTTGTTGAGGGATTTTGGTGTTGTTGAGGGATGTTTTTTGTGGGGGAATTATGCTATTGGGGAATGCTGATGTTTACTGGGGAATCCTGATGTTTGTTGGTGTATAATGCTTAGAGAATTATGGCATTTGCTTGGGGAATGATGGTGTTTTTTGAGAATTATGTTGTTTGGAAATGATAGCATCTGTTGGGGAATGATATTTGCTTGGAATTCTGGTGTTTGTTGGGAAGTGGTGTTTGCTTAATGTTGGTGTTTGTTAAGGAATGGTGATATTTGCTTGGGGAATGATGGTGTTTGTAGGGGAATGATAGTATTTAAGGAATGATGGTTTTAGTTGGGAAATGATGGCTTTTGTTGGGGGAATGGTGATGTTTGCTTGGGCAATGATGGTGTTTGTAGGGGAATGATAGTATTTAAGGAATGATGTTTTTTGCTTAGAGAATAATGGCTTTTGTTGGGGAATTGTGATGTTTGCTTGGGAAATGGTGGTGTTTGTTGGGGAATTATAGCATTAGATGGAGAGTGCTGGAGTTATTTGAGGAAATTATACTGTTAGAGAACATTTGTGGCTGTTAGAGAATGTTGCTGCTTGATGGATAATGATATGACTGATGGGGAATGTTGGTGTTTGATTTAGAATAATAGCGTTTGATGAGAAAAGTCGGAGTTTGCTGAAGAACAGCAGTGCTTGATGGGGCAGTGTGCATTCTGTTTTTAGGGCAGGGCCTATTGCTTTGTACTGGTTACATTGAATCTTAGCTGACACTGCAAGCAAACATTCACTGTAAGTAAGACGTTAATGATTCACTTCTGACTTTGCACATTATTAACCCATCACACAACATTCACAAACTCAGCAAAACTGCTATATTTTCAATTGAAAATACTTCACTGATGTCAGCCTACAATGCACTTCCCTGTATTGGTTGCACACCCCTAGGTCTATCCAAAAGCTGCATTTGCATAATAGTTCCATCTGCATGTGGCTTTTCTTCAATTAAAGGACTTTTTGATAGCCATAGGACAAGCAGTCCTATTTAACCTGGCTGTAAAACCTGCTGACTCATGGTCCCATGCCTAGCAATAGATCACTTTAAATCTGATCAATCAAGCGGCAGCCAGCAGAAATACAGCTTCAGGACAGAACGTGCTGAGTCAGGCTCACTCCGCAGACAGAGGAAGTGCATTATTGTAATGAGAAGCTAAGTCTGCTGTGGGATGGAGCTCGATATATGAGGCCTCCCGTCGCTCTGACTCAGTACCCACTCACTAATTCACTTAAAGCAGCGTCACGCAGCCTCGGTTTAAGTAAAACCCCATTCTTTTTGCCACTAAGTGGTAGAAATGTATTTGTAGGCCTTGTAGATGTATTATCTGAAGATTATGAAGCTGTTTTCATCTTTGGAGAATGAGCCTTCACAAAATTTATAATAAGACAGAACCACAAAGGATTCTTTGTGGTCTTGAAAGAGCAGTATGGTATGTTTGGTGGGGAATATTGGTGTTTGATGTAGAATGATGGTGTTTGATGAGTAAAGTTGAAGCTTGATGAAGAACAGTGCTGGTAAAAGTCTGAGACCACCCTTAAACAGGCATGAAATACTGGTGATTCATTTTGCAGGAAAAATCTGAAATATATTAAAATTACACAGAAGCTAAAACAACTAAATTTAATATAATTTTGCTTGGTATTTAGCATGTCGCCCATTGTCTTTAGTATAGCTACTCTTCTTTTCAGGAGACTTGCTTTTAGTTTTTCAAAGAAATCTGCTGGAATATTTAACAAACCTCCGAAGTTTAGTCAAAGTTGGTTGTATTTTCTGCTTCTCATGATCCAAGTAATTGACGTTGAGGCCTGGACTCTAGGGTGGACAGTCCATTGTTCTGAGAACACCAGCATCTTCTTTGATCTGCATTTGTTTTTTTTTTTTGTTTTTTTTTATTTTCAAAAGTTTCCTTTTCTCATTTGGCCTCTGGGCATCTATGCCTCTTTTCAGACATACAGCACTGAGCAGTGGAAGCTTGGACAGATACATCTGTAGATTTTTTCAGATCTGACGCAAGAGTGCTGTTAGATTTTCAACTCCCTCTTAAAGATGAAAATACTGTCTATCTGATGGTGAGAGTTTTGGTGGTCTACAAGGCATTGCACAGCTGTTAGCAGCCCCATTTTCTCTATCATTTAATACATTTTTGAACTCCAGCTTTGGAAATTCCTGCTTTTGACTTATTTTTCTTTGACTTTCCCCTTCCCTATGCACCTTATATCGAATCTCCTCAGAAATATCTCCTCAAAAATTCATAATTTGTACTAAAAATAAATAAAGGAATGGTTGGCTCTGACTTTTGCACCGTACTGTGCAAAAAGACACATAGAGCTCATGTAAATACCTGATTCATCTGCTGCTATACTGGGATTATATTGTAGATGTTTTAATTTAGATAATAAGAATGTTTTTAAGTCTGCCTTATGTGTAAAGTTTTATTGCTATTAATAGTGTTATTAAGTGCCATCAAGTCAATGCTGACTCCTGGTGACCATATAGTTAGTGTTTCTTCAAAATATGCTTTTTCTGGTTGGGTCTATAGGCTTCTGAATTGCTAATCATCCTCTTCCTCTTTTACCTTCTACACTTCCAAGCATAACAGTTCTTTCCAGTTAGTTAATTCCTCTCAGTCCCAAGTAAGATTTCCTAGCTCGGAAAAGGCATACCCACTCCAGGTAAGGGAAAGGACCTGGAGGAGTTTAAATATCTTGGGGTGTTGTTCACAAGTGACAGGAAGAGAGATCGTGAGATTGGCCGCAGGCTGGGACAGGCGGCAGCAGTAATGTGGTCGCCGTACCGTACTGTAGAGGGAGCTGAGCCGTAAGGCAAAGCTCTCTGTTTACATCCCAACTCTCAGCTATAGTCATGAGCTGTGGGTAATGACCGAAAGAATGAGATTGTGGATACAAGCGGTGGAAATTAGCTTTCTTCGCAGGGTGGCGGGCTACAATCTACTTGATAGGGTGAGGAGCTTGGTCACCCGGGAGGAGCTCAAATAAGAGGCACTACTCCTCAACATTGAGAGGAGCCAGTTGCGGTCATTCGGGCAGCTGATCAGGATGCCCCCAGGCTGCCTCCCGGTGTAGGTTTACCAGGCACGGCCACTGGAATGAGATCTCAATGTCGTCCTAAGTCCTCCTGGAGACACCTCGGGGTCTCGGCCTACTGGGGCGGTAATATATAACATGGAACCATAATTATACATTCTCAAAAATAAAGATGCTTCTTTAGAAAACCACTTTTATAAATGGGATTTGGGCATCATTTGAGCACAGCAGCTGTCTTTTACTTTATGTAAAACTTTCATGATGAATAGACCAATAGAAATGCTCCAAGATTACTTGGAATAAAATTTCTTTATATTTACTTACATTAAAAAGTAAAGAACATTTTAAAGTTACTATTTTGGACTTGATGATTTTGGACAGCAATAATATGCTAATAACTGTGTACAGTACAATACAAATGAGGGTTGCTAATAAAGCAAACTTCATTGTTTGTTTCTGTCAGTAACAGAAAATAAGCCTTTTTTCCAGTAGCTTATTTTCTTTCCTTTCCAGTCTACTCTTTTCTTTTTCTTTGTTTCTTTCTTTCTTGCTTTCTTTCATTCTTTCTTTCTTTCTTTCTTTCTTTCTTTTTCTTTCTTTCTTTCTTTCTTTCTTCCACTCCATCCTTCTTACTCTCTCTATCCATCCTACCCTGTATTTTCAAGTTTCCTTTCCTCACTCACTCTTTTTCCACTCTCTTGCTCTCAGTAGTGCATGAGTGGCATGATGCAGACTACATTAGGAGGAAATAAGGCATCTCTGATGGGACCCCTGTACACATCCCTTCTATCCTAGATGGGATTCCCTTTTTTATTTTTTTCCTTTAATATATACTCTCTCTTTTGCTGCCTACACCAAAGCCTGTTATATACTGACACTTTCATCACTGATGTTGTTTTTAAAGTGTCAAATGGCAACCCATCTTGCATGCACAGCATGTTTAAGAACTACCCACAGATTTTCAATGATGTTTAAGTAAGAAGACAATCTTCAGCTTGCATTTCTTGAAGTAGTTCATGGTAGATTTTGGGCTATGTTTTAGATCACTGTCTTATAATAGAAGCAAGATTCTTTTTGGCTTCAATTTCTTGACTGTCACATTTGCTTCCTGAATTTTCTGATACTTAGTGGAATCCATTGTTCCATATACCCATGAAATGTTTTCTGTTCCACTGGCTACAGCAGTACAACAGATCTACCACATGCTTAACAGTTGGCAAGGTGTTCTTTTCATCAAATGCTGCTCATTTTTTCTCCAAACATACCTTTAGTCACTGTGGCCAAAGACACTTTTGCACACTTCAGACAAGGTCACAGGTAAGGGGTCCTTCTAAAGACTCTTCCATGCAGATTTTGTTTGTGCAAGTACCACCACTTCTGTGTCTAAACTTTCCTGCAGGTCCTTTTTTATCATAAAGGGGTTCTGCTTTGCCTTTCTTGCCTGCAGGTCTATCTATCTCTGTCTTATAGATTGGGTGTTGTCATCCACAGTTCCCTTAACTGCCTTTTCTTAATAGCATTTCAGACAGTGGAAATCACAGGGTGGTAAAAGTTTGATATTATTTTATAACCTTCTCCTACTTTGTAGGCATCAGTTAGCTTCATTTTCAAATCCTCAGGCAGCTGCTTAGAGGAGAACATGTTTGTTGACAGGGTTTGAAGAGTGGCTTGGAACTGTCGTTAACTGACCTGGCCCTAATGAGTCCATTAAGGCCTAATGAGTTTATTGAGCTCGTTCGGTTGCATAGAATTTTTGCGAACATTTTGTAAAGCTTGTCCAACCTAGCAACAGTAGCTAAAATAGAGAGCATTTGTGGGCAGAGCAAGGAGAGGTCAGTTATCAATGGGCTTGTAAGCTTTGTCAGGTGTGTTAGAGCACAAAAAAAAACTGAAATGTGCAGCATTTGTCAGTTCACCTTCTGGACTTGAAAACCTTGTTCTGTAGTGATGGTAATTCATGTTATGAAGGCAGTAGAACTGCAGAGGTGAAGAGAGGTTTAGTGAGTGCACAGCCTTCACTGTGGCCTTCCTGTACTGAATCATCTAGAAGAGAATAATAGGTACTGGGAAAAGGGTAACAGCACAGAAAAAGTTTGATTTAAACCATCATAAGTTATCTGAACTGAGGGCAAAAGTCAGTGACTTGGGTTTTTCCACTGCTGTGGGAGACTGGAGAGTGGGATGATGCAGTGTGTGAGTGTTTTGTGGGGACCAAATGTTCCCAAAATGATGGAAAACAAGAACATTTCGATGTTGCCTGCTCCCCAGAAGGAGAGCGCTGACATTTTTTTTAAGAATGGCAACATTTGTTGGAAAAACTTAAATAGGCCAAAGATCACATTTACACAGACCACCCCCCCCATCAGCCCACATGTAGTCAATCAGCTACATCATAAGTTTTGTGTTTGAGATTTGCTTCTTTACTTTCGCACTAACAAATAAGGGCTCTCTTAGCATTGTGCAAACTCATGCATGCCTAAATCATTACACACTTGCCTTAAACCATGTTGGGTTGTTCAGCAATCTCACTTATTTGCTGATGTAGTCAGATTTACTCCTGTGAGGCTTCTCCATTAATTTATGGTCTTTGTGTGCTGCCACAAAGACAAAGGCTGTGTTCAAACTAGCATATTTTGTATCGTATACTGCATATTGCACCAGTATATACTACTGTATAGTATAGTATGGTATCTATCTGAGATGGGGACTAGCGACTCATGCTTAACTGACTCGTGACTTGACTCGGGTCAGTGTAAACTAATGAAACATTTTGTTTCCAACCTTGTGTGTGACTTTGCCTTTCTCTTTTACCACATTCATGAGCAGTGCTGGGGTTGGAGAGCATTGCTTCATTACTTTGGCATCTGTAGGCACTGCAATGCAAAATGGTCGGTTAGTTTTATTTATTTATTTATTTTTTTATTTTTTTAGTAAGTGAAATGTCTGCAACAAATGCCAATTACTTCACCAACATTCTAGTCCAAATAATACCATTTGGTTAAGGGGAAAATGCCAAAAATGTGAGCATTACCCCAGAGTGGCAGTTAAGTTAAAGTCTCTCTGGCCCTGGAGCTAGTTATGGGAAACCCCCTGAGTCATCGTGACCACAGCCTAGAGACAGAAATTAGAGGAGGTTGGATATTACTTCAAGAAATGAGCCTTTCATTTTAGTCATTTAGTCTGAGGGAGTAAATGAAGCACTACATGCAATAAATGTGATGTTTAAGGGAAAGAGGTAAAACTGGCAGTTGCTAATTTAGCTTTAGCTTTCAGACAATCTAGTGAAAGTTTTAGTAAGTTACAGATTACCTTCCTTCAAAACCCATTAAAGCTCCAGTTGGATTAGCTCTTACACAAGCTAGCAAGCAGACTAGCTAGTGTAAGAGCTAAGACAAACTACACACTAGCCACCTGTTTCAGGTTGTTTTGCCTTGTTTTTCACTTTCTGTAGTTTTTCAGTTCTGTCCCTCAGAGTGAAAGTTTTTCGAAAGCCTCAATATTAGAAGTTGTATCGAACCTGACAGGTGCTGCTAATAATGAGACTGAAACTCTCTACTAACTCGCACCCCACTACAGGATAGAGATGTGACTGTTAACATCAGGGTCTGAGCCAATCAGACCAATCTCAAGAGCCATCCCATTTTTCTTAGCCCACCAATCTTTGCTCAGCAACCATTGCTTAGTTGCATTTCAGCTCTTTAGCAGCACATGTGGATACATTTCTGTCAAAACATGTGTTGACTTTTAAAAGATACCTAAAGTTATGACAGAGTGGAGGTGTTGTTTCCACTCCTCTAATAACCTCTTTAAATGTCAGATTTGGATTTGTTTGTGTGGTAAATTTATGTGGTTTCCAGAGACAACTTCCCACATTCACTTAAAGTAAGTTAGTTGATCTTAATTACATTCATAGTTGGTAATGTGAGATAGTTTGGCTGAATGATCAGAAGTATGAGTGTGAAAAGGTAATGCTGTGCTGACTGTCTGGCTGAGACTTTAGTAAGTTACTGTTTTCACCATGTTATCCCAAACTAAGCAAACCTACCTCGAGACCAGCAGAGCAAACTCATGAGGCTTCCATGTTGCAGTAGCAATTGAAAAAAAATATATTTTCTTTCATTTCATTTATGTATCCATATAAGGCTGAAGCCAGAGCTATTAAAAATGTTCGGGCCTACCAAGTGGTTACGCCCTCCCGAAATTACCACATTGCATTCTGGAATGCTGTATATCATGAAGACAGCTCTGCTCACATACTGGAATATTTGGTCAGAGTACTTCATTTGGGTATCTTTGCCATTCTTAAGAAATTCATGCTGGTCACATGCTGGGTTTGGCTAAAATTGAACTTAAATCCTGCTACATAACATTGACATAACCAAGCCATAAACAAGTCATGGCAAATGTGATAAGTTGTCAAGACAGATTTTGTCCAGAAATATAACAGCATCGTGTTAGCATTATTGTTAATTATCATGACAGAAACCATTATGTTCAATGCCATGATGTCATTAGCATTTCAGTGCATTACAGACTGTTGGCAACAGGGGAAGTTATGGGCTGGAGGTTAGGGGACCAGCCCTGTGACTGGAAGATTGCCAGTTCAATCGTCTGAGCTGACAGTACGTGACTGAAGTGCCCTTGAGCAAGGCACCTAACCCCAACTGCTTCCCAGGTGCCGTGGATAGGGCTGCCCTGTGTGCTCACTGCCCCCTATTGTGTGTGTTAACTAGTGTGTATGTGGTGTTTCGCTGCATTGATGGGTTAAAATGCAGAGGTGAAAATTCCCCATTGTCGGACTCATAAGGGTCACTTAATTTGCATCTCTTTTAGTAAATCTGCCCCAGTATGTTCCAAAATATCCTGGCACCCCTTATAATTAGTGAATTAATTCAGTTATTCAAGCATAGCTTGTATAATCTCCATAGAAAAGTGTTGACCAATAGAATGGGATGCTCTGGAGTAGCCACACATGAGCTTAACATCACTATGTCCAGTGTCAGTAGTCATTTAGAATGGTATAAAAGCATCAGCATTGGGATGATGGGACTCTCTGGAATGATGGAGCTCCATCCTCTACATGTGTGATGAGTTGGGTGTGATCCAGATCTAATCAGTGTAAAGCCTTTCCAGAAGAGTAAAGGCTGTTACTGTAGCAAAGGGTTGGACAGATTTTCTATTAATACCCTCGATTTCAGAAGGAACATTGGTAAAGAAGCTCACTTTAGACACCAAATTTACCTCAGCAGATCAACTATATTTGGGCAAACTGTACATTTCCAATCTATTCTTTTAAGGTCAGTGCTGGTTTAGATGTAGCACAGCAGCATTTAGATACAGTGACTGTGGAAACATTCCCCAAAGAACAGAATACATCTTTGTGTTTGGGGGATCAGAGACAGAGACCATTCTAGTTCTGTTGTCTCATCAAAAAGTGCCACACGATGGGGTCAGTGAGGTCAGAGAGCTCTCCGTCTGGGCCTGCCTCCAGAGATCACAACCGTTAAAGCATATCGCTAACGTGCTGTCATGCTGTGTAATGTGAAATACAACCAGCTGAGCTGTGCAGCGAAGAGCCAGACATGACCAGAATACTTCACACAGGCTTGCTTTTATTGCCATAGGTCATACATGCATGATTCATCTGCACTACAGCAAATATGCCTTCATACTTCCAGACAAGCCTTGTTGAAACAAAGGCTAAACAACTCAGATTAATATGTACTCAATGACCCGCTTTGAATTCATAAGCCCATTTTGAACTGGTTTTTGGGATGTAATGCACCAACCTATTCAGCCTATGGCAGTTTAGCACTGACTATCCACACTGAGGTTAAAAGGAGTGTTCCAGTCAGGACTGCTTTTTGAATGAGGTGCAATACAAGACCGGCAATCAGTTGTATTCACATACATCTTAAAGGTGCAGTGAAGGGAGGTTGGAAAACGGTCAAGGAAAAATTAATTGATGTTTTTTTATACATAAAATGATGCAAATGCAGAATCCAAGAAAAATCTAAGATATTTGCACTTTAAATACCCACTATACAAACACACATACTAAAAGAATAGTGCAAAATTTGGGCAATTAACTGAAATAGCTACAGTCTAATTTACAGCTGCAGGCAAACGTTTTAATAGCCCTGATCAAATTACATGTTCTGCTGATGTTCTAACACATCCTCTATAGAAAACACAGTTAAATATGTCATTCAATTGCTAGGTGCAGTATAAAGAAAAAAGTGCAAGTTTTATATATCACTGCTGTCAGAACAAACCTTGTATCTCCAAAATGGTAACTTTACAGGAGACGGAAAAAATCGAATTGATTTTTAATGTAGGTCAATGGTACCAGACTTTTTTCCAAGGCATTTTGGGCCATTTCTTTTGGTCCATTTATCATGAAATTTACACACAATGTAAAGGACAACAGACATTTTCAAATTATGTCAAAAACTGAAAAATGACAAAAAAGGAGATACAAGGTTTTGTTCTGACAGCAGTGATTTATAAGCTGTTCCTACAAAGCTGGATGCATAGATTTGTCCAAAATGTCTTGTTGTGCTGAAGCATCAAGATTTCCCTTCACTGGAACTAAGGGGCCCAGGCCAACCCCATAGCATTATCCCTCCTCTACCAAACTTTACAGTTGGCACAGGGCAGTCAGGCAGGTAATGTTCTCCTGGCATTCGCCAAACCCAGACTCATCCATCAGGCTGCCAGATAGAGAAGGGTGATTTATCACTCCACAGAATACATTTCCACTGCTCCAGAGTCCAGTGGCGGTGTGCTTTACACAAACTGACTTGTGGCAGAGGTGGCATCCTATGTCAGTGCCATATTGAAAGTCACTGAGCTTATCAGTACAACCTATTCTACTGCCAGGGTTTATCTACTGCAAGGCTGTGTGGTTAATTTTATCCATTTGTTAGCAATGAGTGGAGTTGAAACATCTGAACTCACTAAGTAAGAGGTGTGCCTAAATACTTATTTTCACTTAAAAAATCAACAAAACATGACCGCAGGGTACCAAGGTAAGTCAGTTGGAAGGAAGTCTAAAATAACCTTTTAATGAAAGAAGCGTTTACTGTCTGAAATGATTAGAATCTAGTAGGCAGTGGTAAATCTATTCTATTCAATTTAAATGAACTGCATTTTTAATACAGTTTCTTGCAATGGTCTGGTGCAGAGTAGAGAGCTACTACAAATCCTCTTCATCAGACAAGGAACACATTCTGAAACAGGAAGGACACATTTTTCAAAATGTGTGCATAAACAAAAGGTTGACATTAAAACAAAGTCATTCAGATTGGTTTGATGTGAAATGCTCCATTCTAGAGAAACTTGCCAAACTCAGTATTGTTCACAGTGATGGTGATAGGAACCAGACGTCGGAAGTGTTTAAACCTCTAAAAGCTCCAACACAGAAAGTTATAACAAGAAATGGTTAGGAAAATGCTGCTGTCTGAGACATGTTTTGCCATAGTTTTTTTTTTTTTAATTTGGCCAAAAATGTATTTTTTTATCTATTTATGGTGGAGGGGTACATGCAGGGTGTTCAAAGTCAAAATAGTCTCCAAAGAAAACTTTTTTTTAAAACCATTTTCAACATACATTACATAAAGCCTGTAAAAATTCAGAAGACACACTAGTTGTATTGGGAAAATAAATAAAACGACTACATTTGTGCTGTAAAGGTCACCCCCAGTTCCTCTCACCACTGCTGTAAAGATATTTAACTCAGGAAGTTCTTCCACAATGAGCCACTTCACATCAGACCACTCTGAATGACTTTGTTCACGTCTCAACCACTGAATTATGCAGAAATGTTGAAAAACTGGTGGAAATATCCTTCAACATCAGCCTAATATTGATTGGTGGCGGAAAGTTTGGTTTGGGGGGAATAAAATGCTGATTACAGAACTAAAGCACCAATAAATTATCTAGCATTGCATGTTTTGGGTAATACTGAGTAGCTCATGCCTTACAGGTTTTTTTCAGGATGAGAGATGGCTACATCAGATAGCTGTGCATTTAGCCAGAAACCACATAATAGCTCAGAGTCTGAAGGGGGATGTGACTGATCCTGATGCTAACTGATGATAGTGGAGCTAATGAAACTTGTTTTCGGTGGAAACTTGATGCATATAGTTTAGATCATTGTACTAAAATTGGTATAATAGTCAAAGTGTCTGTATATATCTCTCTGATGGACCATCCAGGCCAGTGGCGCTAAGGATTACCCAAACTAGAGCACAGTGCAGCCACATCCATTAACAAAGCCACTCGTGTGTGATGGCTGGAGTGCATTGAGAAGTCAGGAACCAAACTTATGTTTTTCTATATTGATCTAACCTACAAAACAAACAACTTCACTGACAAATACATTCTTTTTTTACTGTACTTTACTGCATATGCATTTATTTGTATTTCTTCTATGTTACATAGCAATCCAAATAGGTAACCTAACAAACTAGTTAGATGCTAGTGGTTGGAGTAGCATGTCTTGAGAGCATCAACACATTTAAGACAAAGCAATAACAAATAAACCTATTGTCATTTTTAATTCATAGTCTTTTTGGTATGATGAGCCCTTTTTAAAATCTGGATTAATCACAGTCTGATTATGCAAACCTGGATTAATCATAGCCTGAGTATCTAAACCTGGATTAATCACAGTCTGAGTATCCAAACCCGGATTAATCATAGTCTGAGTATCTAAACCTGATTAATCACAGCCTGAGTATCTAAACCTGGATTAATCATAGCCTGGGCATCTAAACCTGATTAATCACAGCCTGAGTATCTAAATCTGGATTAGCCACAGCCTGAGCGTCTAAACCTGGATTAATCACAGCCTGAGTATCTAACCCTGGGTTACTCACAGCCTGAGTGTCTAAAACTGGATTAATCACAGCCTGAGTATCTAACCCTGGATTAATCACAGCCTGAGTATCTAACCCTGGATTAATCACAGCCTGAGTATCTAACCCTGGATTAATCACAGCCTGAGTATCTGACCCTGGATTAATCACAGCCGGGTATCTAAACCTGATTAATCACAGCCTGAGTATCTAAATCTGGATTAGTCACAGCCTGAGTATCTAAATCTGGATTAATCACAGCCTGAGTATCTAAACCTGTATTAATCACAGCCTGAGTATCTAAACCTGGAACAACTACAACCTGAGTATCGTAACCTGGATTAATTACAGCCTCAGGCTGTGAAAAATCCAGATTAAATACTCAGCCTACGGTTAATTCAGGTTAACTAATCCCCCAAAAAGTAACTTTGTCTTTAAGGATTTTCTCTGCATCTTTTTTAATCATGGCAGTACTCTACATTTGCTTTATTTACATACCCAACCCCAGTGACTGACCCTGGTCCTGGCGTCCCCTTGCACATTTTAATGTTTTTCCTGCTCGGACACCCACTTTAACTCAGGAAGGCCTTGTTAACTTTCTTTTTAGTTGAATTAGGTGTGTTAGAGCAGGAAAAGCACAACAATGTTCAAGGCAGGGAGACTCCAGTACCATGAGTTTCACTAGTCTACATGCAAAAAATGATCTACTGAATTCTCTGATGACTTTGGTGGCAACAAATGCTCTGTTGCTAAGGTAACAGTGGTCTCATGCCTACTTGACCCACTTTCCAGCCTTTTTCAGCCAAGGTTGATCAAAAAAATTCTATTAACTTCCATAAAATGAAACCTATTGATGAATGTGTACCTTCAGAGAAAATTCACAGTTTGCCTTCTTGCTTTTGCACCTCCATATTTAAATGCAAAAGGTTGTCCTCTGAAGAACCGCCATGTTTTCTTTACTTTCATCACAGGCAAGAGGTTTTATCCTGCCGCTGGCATTGACAGAGAAGGTGCCAACTTCCCCTGTTCAGAAAAAAATAACTTATGCTTTATGGCTGTTGGTATTGTAGAATCGCCTATGTGAATGCTGGTTAAGACAGAGTCCTCAAAGCCTTTGAAAAGCAGACCCATGTCAATCTAACAGTTCTTCCATAAAACCATTGCATTTACATGTATGTGTTTATCGGTCGGTCTTACTCACAGCAACTTATAAATAAAAAATGGCAAAGTGGCACAAAAGACATAAAGATCCTACGAGGAGCTACAGTATGTGCACAAAGTATTCAAAGTTCAATGCTTTTTCAACACTGCAAGCAGTTTCACATTAGTCTGAATGAGATTTTTGCCAAAAGCTTGAACAAAGGATGGCCAACGTCAAAACAGTAGCTATGAAAGAATGCATTTGTGTGCTGGGCATGAATAGGTCAATTCAGCACTCAAGACTTCTGACTGCTTATTTAACCCCTTAAATGGCCAGGGCCCACCAGCAGGCCCAAGGTCTTATTACACACTTCTATAACCTAGTTTGCACTGAAGTCTATGTAGTTAATGAATAATAAGCCTTAGTATGTAATAAGCCTGGGATTTTAAAGGGGTTAAATTGGTTAATTCTATGTTGCGGCTGTATTCTGCCTACAGCCAAGTCCATAAAAAATTGTACATCAAGAAAGTTATTGTTATTCTCGCTGTCTAAGAGAGCACATTGGAATTGAAATTAAATAATTAATATGAGCTCAGAGACTTTTAGGTTTAATTTGATGGTCTTTACATCTAAATCAGGTCAACCGTATAGGAATTACAACTGTTGTCATACATTGCCTCCCAATTTTTAGAGGCTCAAAGATATTTGGACAAATATAATGATAAATTATCTTGTCATTTTAATACATACTTAATACATATTTCAATATTTTCTGCAGTCAATGACTGCCTGAAGTAATTTTCCTGAAAATAATATACTTTTTCAAAACAGAAAAAAGGGATTTTTGTTTCAAACAATGTATCTCAAAAAAGTGACAATTTAGTCCATATTAGTATCATGTAAAACATGTGTACTTTATATATGTTGATTTAAACATTCATTAGCATGTTATAAGGTTTTGTAAGATGTAATGAATGTGTTAGGTAGACACCCTTCAAGTAAAGTGTTACCTGAGATACTACATATCATATTGGTTTTATCATGGCAATCCTATGAGGAGATGTATCAAGAGCTTTAGCCTTGCTTGATCAAGCGAAGGTGCAACTTAAGTGCAAGCCAGAGATATAACTGACACTCAGTAATCAATAAAGGCACATTTCACAAACGCATGTTCAGGATCAGGTTCCTCTATCCATATAGCTGCTTGCACAAGTAAAAGCACATCCTAGAGAAATCTGACAAATATGACCAAGAACGTGAGTCAAGAATGTGTCTGTTCACTTCAAGCTCCTCGTAATTTATTGCGCTCCTTTCACCTCTTCAAGACTGAATGCAGATGCATTCGAAATTCAAACACAGATCAAATCCATTACCAAAGATGGTTTGTTATCTTGTATCCTATCTGGTTGGTTTCATTCAAATGACTCCCTTCAGTAAAGTTAGACTGAGAAAAGCCAAGTTGTAACAGCTATGAATCTCCTACTTATGGCCCACTCCATGAAACTAAAAACATCTGCACACCAGCAACAAGCTTCAAAATAAACTGTTTACATTGAAGATAGGCCACATCAGCAGGCAAATGCTCATAAATAATGTTTTCTTAGCTGTTCTGATAGAAGTGTGGGATAAATGTTTTATAAAGTGCTTTTATGTTGTTGACTTTGAACCACCTGCAAATCAACAAATAGACAATGAAGAGTTCAACATTTAGGAAATTATTATCATTGTTTTTTATTTGTTTATTTTTGATTTACCCAAAATGATTTGATTGCGTGCTGTTTGAACACATGGAAGTCATGAAGAGCTAACTTGACCCATGAGTCTTTTCCACCAGGTCTTTTCAGGATAAGAGTACTTTGTCACTCGTAAATTCCACACTGTGGACATTTGCTGTGTTTATTGATGCCTTTAGGATTTTAAATGTAAAGACGTGAGAGTAATTCATACTACTCTCTAGGCCCTACAAAAGCTAAGATCCTTTCACACGCATGGTGGACAAAATGTGTTGCTTGAAGATAGTCTCACCAAGAGATGTTTCAGGGCTCCCAAGTGACACAAGCCAGAGATCTTCAAATCCAGAGAGCTTTAACCCCTTACATGTCAAAGACCCACTGGCAGGCCCAAATTATTGTTATTACACACTTCTATAAACTAAGAATAGCTCAACCAGTTTGCCTTGAAACCCCTGTAGTTACTGAATAATAAGCTTTTGTATGTAATAAGCCTGGGATTTTAAGGGGTTAAACTGTTTTCCGGTCTTGGATTTTGAAATCACTGGTTGTTAACAGAACTACTGATGGAACAGAATGGCCATCTTGTTCCATACTCCATATAAAAGTCTGATATATGATTATATATGGATTTCAAATATATGACATATATTAGCATATGTGGATTACCAATTTATATATTTCACATATGGACATATATGTGACACATATGCCAACTTATTTGAAACTGGCCATTTTCAAACATGGGACATTTATTTTAGCCATTTATCACCATCTACAAACATATATAACATAAGGTTTTTATTAACTTTGTTTGTTTCTTCCACATACTACATTTTAAGGAAACGAAAATGAGTATAACAAATATATAAATAAACTTTCAAAACATGCACATTGCAGTAAAATCATTAAAACATGAAATACATGCAAATATTGTTCCCTGACACATAGATTTAAATATTTTAATATTTATAAGTAAACAGATAGCATAGTCACAATTCTCGTTGTACGTATTTATCAGACATATTTGTCCAATATTTGACACTTACATATGTATGACACCTACCAATGATTACAATGTCCACGACCAGAAACTGATTCAAAGTCTGGATTTGAAGACCTCAGGTCTAAGCCATACATGAAGACTTCCTTAGGTTCATATAGGGGATCATGCCCCACTAAACCAACTACTTTTTGTTCATGCTTCCATAGTGGCAGGCGAGAAAAAGCAATGACGGTTAAATTAAACTTTAATTAAAATGCTACATTCATTAATATAGTAGAGTTTGAATACATCACTCTGTACTGGCTGTACTTTGGATGTGCTGTATGTTGTTGGAAGACATTAAGTGATATGCTAATAATATGGCTTTTGGTGCACACTATCAGCCTGTCACAGCCCCTTAGTGGTTTTTAGACGCTTTAACTCTGGCATCCAGGCTGCCAGTCCTGGAGGTTGTTCAAATACACTTGATTCAACTCAGTAGTTAGCAGGTTTAGTTGGTGTGTTTGAATCAGAAAATATCTGAACTATGGTGGTCTCCGGCCCTCGGTTCCCCGCGCCTGGTTTAAGTGCTGACCCTGTCATGGGGTAAACATGAGTTTGATTTCCAGCAATGCCACAGCCATCCATAACCAGGAGATTAAGAGAGCATAACTTGCTTCATTCAATGCATTGCTAGTAAACACAAGCATTTGATAGCTGATGTAACAGAACTGGCAGTTAGTGTTCTCCTCCAAATATGTTGAGCTGTCCAATGAGATTTCATTAGCAGCAACCCCAACAGATGTGGCACTTCAGGTGTCTCAGGAGAAGCATGTCCTTGTTAATATCTCAGCACATAGTTGTCAAACTGAGTACTGCCCATGTTTGCTACCCATGTTTTGTCTGGGCCACAGTCATGTTTACCATTCTGCCTCATTAAACACATGTGATTCAACTCATTAGCTAATTAGCAAATCCCTCATGATTTGAATTTAGAGCATTATACGAGAGAAAATGTTAATCTCTGCGAAGATGTGACCTGGAAGGAACCCAGTTTGACACCTCTGTATTTGCATATGTGTTTCTAGGCTTTTAGAGCATATATTTGTTAGCATCATCCTTTATGCTGAGCTAAACAGTTCAGTCTGCAAACGAATTTGGGTCCCAGGGGAGATTGGGCAACCTTGGTCACAATGCTCAATTTTTCCTGTAGTGAATTTTCAGGCCAAACAGGAAGTGCAAACTTATAATGTCAGTGTCAAAGTGAGCTCCAGGCTAAATCCTAAATCCAGTTCAGATGGGGTCATGTGAATGTCTCAAACTTTCAGTTTTGCCTTTCATACCTATCAGTATGCTGACAGTATGAGTCATTTGAGAAGCTTGACAGGCCTATAATCCATATGTATAAAGCGTCTGAGTGTAAGAATGCTGACAAAAATGAGAACTCATCTCTTTTATAATGGGCCATTACTGCATTAAGTAGGACATGGAGAGCAAAGACTGACCTTTTCCTCAGCAGTTTTATTCCAGGAAGCAGCATAGACTGTAAAAGCTCTCTTTATTTTGTTTTCATCTATGAACTAAATAAAAAATAAATATCACCTTTATAAGAAAACTTTGCAACTCCTTTTTTATGCTCTTTCAAACAAAAGCTGACCTTTAAAACGATTCCCTGAGGAATGGACTAATAGCAGTGGTCCAAAGTTATCCAGAGTTAAAACTTGTTACATCAACTTGCAGACAGTTAAGAATGTTTTCCCTTCTCTTGTGAAGTTACTAATTTGGAGATAGAAAGTTTTGTTGTGCAACAGCAACAATACATATGTTAAAGGATCCATGGATCCAAAAGGTGGATAAAGCAATACAGATCATCTCCAACTGCAGATTAATAGATTGTGATCATAAACTTCCAGCCCCAGTTCTTGATGTGTTTCAGCTGTTGCTAAGATGGAGCATGGTGGGGTGCACATTTTACTGGCCATGTGTAACATGCAGCTCTTGGTTTCCAGTCAAGGTGTCTGTCATTACGGTCTCTGGCAAGCAGGAAGGAACTGTTGGGTTGTCCCTGTTTTCAGCACAGTTTTCCATGTAGCCTTCACCAAAGAGGGAATGAGCTAATGCCAGTCGCTCACTTCCTCTCTCAACAGAGCCAGATGTTCTGCCATACATGATGCAGCACTGCAACCTGCAGGATGATGGTGGAACTACAACAGCTGTGAGGTTCAAATATCAGTCAGTACTGGGTTTTTTGTCTTGACCATTTTGGAGCACTTTCATGTGACATTAACCCTCCTGCTGTGGTCTTACTAATCTCCAAATAGATTCTGTACCTCTACAGTAACTGTTCGGCTAACTAGACCTTAATATAGCCTTGATCCCCAAAATAAACCCATAGTTCTATACCAACTGACCTGCTCACCAGACCTAAACACAACTTTATTTATTTCCATTATTATGACCTAAACACGGCTTTATTGCTGTCTAAGATACTTACTTTTGTGGACTGTCATGCTAATCAAACGTAAACACAGCTTTATTAATCTCCAGTATAATCCCTTTGTTCTGTGCTTAATCAGAACCTAAACATCATATTTGTAATTCCACAGTCCTTCCACTGCCCTTCTAGCCAGACTTAAATACAGCCTTGTTAATTAAAAAAATAATAGTAATCCCATAAGTCTCTGCCAATTGTCCTGCTCACCAGTCCTAAACACGGTTTAATTAACCTGAAAAACAATCCTAAAATTATATACCAACTCTCCAGCTAAATAGACATAAATTCAGCATTATTAATCTCCAAAACAATCATACTTCTATACAACTGTCCCACTAACTAGACTTAAACACATCTTTATTAATTTCCAAAACAATCTCATTATTACACACAGCTTTAATAATCTTGAATATAATTCCATAGTTTTATACCAACTGTCTCACTAACAAGACCTAAACATAGCATTAAAAATCTTAAAAATAACCCCATAGCTCTGAACTAACTCTCCCCCAACAATACTTGAACATAATATTCTTATTCTTATTCTTATTCTTATTCTTATTATACTTCATCAATATCTGAATTAATCTCATAGTTCTGTATGAATTATCCTGCTAAGAATGTTTAAACCAAGCTTTACTAATCCCTTAAATAACAGTTCCACACCATATGTCCTGCTAAACAGACATAGACACAGCCGTATTAATCTCCAAAATACACCCAAAGGTCTACATCAACGGTTCTGCTCACCAGTCCTAATCATAGCTTTACTAATCTCCAAAATATTCCCAAAGTTTATATCAACTGTCCTGCTAATGAGACCCAAACACATCTTTATTAATCTCCAAAATAATCCCAAAGTTCTACATCAACTGTCCTGCTAACCAGACCTAAACATGGTTTTGCTAATCTCCAAAATAATCCCAAAGTTTTATGGTAACTGTCCTGCTAACAAGATCCAAACACGGCCTTATTAATCTCCAAAATAATCCTGTAGTTCTATATTATCTATCCTGCTAACCAGACCTAAGTATGGTTTTAATAATCTCCAAAGATCTATTTTAACTGTCATGCTAACAAGACCTAAACACAGCTTTATTAATCTCCAAAATAATCCAAAAATTCTCTACCAATTGCTCTGCTAATCAGACCTATAGAGCTTTATTAATCTCTAATATAATTCCATAGTTTTATACAAACTGTCCCACTAACAAAACCAAGACATGGTATTATTAATTTTAAAATTAATCCCATGGTTCTAAACTAACTGTCCCTCTAACAAGATGTAAACACAGGCAAAAAGATCCCATAATTCAATCTTATCTTTCTAAATAGACCTAAACATAGTCATATCAATGTCCAAAATAATCCTGTAGATCTATATTAGATCTAAATCTAGATTTATATATTGATCTATAGTAGATCTATAGTAGATCTATATGTGTTATTAGTGTAATTATGTACATATACATGAGTGAGCTACATGATGGCAAACTCATTTATTTACATGTTTACTGAGTTCAGTGCATTTTTAGTTTTCTTGTTAAAATGACCCACCACATATTCCAAAGAGAACCTTATAGCTCTATATAACAGAACACAGTGTATGTGGACCAAGTTACTTTAATGCTGTAGACTGTAGTGAATGGAATTTTACAACATGGAATTTTACAATGGCGAGTGGAAGCATCTCTACCTTTTCAATATTTTACAAGAGGTACTTGCAAATGTCTTGCATTTGAAGATTTCATTATAATAAAGCATAACTCATGTCATATCTATTTTACCATTTCTCCCAGCATGCTCAACCCTTACCAGAAAGACATCTTTCAGTTCCCATCAGAAGACCCAGTTAGCACTGGGTTGAGGGAGTATGGGTTAGTGATGTTTGCCTTCAGCTTCAGGTTCCTCCTCTCAGTTCATGCTCCTGTTTCCTTGTGATGTAGTGTCATGTTAACACATTGTTCTCTGTTTGCCGTGGGTACGGAAGGTGCCCAAAGGGAGTTATGTGACTCCTCTGACATCACGACTCGAGATTTTGCCAAAAGGCTTCATAAATTATACTTTATTACCTAACAGAGGGATTTGATACATTTCATCCTTGCTGATGAAGCCATAAAACTATACAGTAATAGAAATATTTAATAATGAAATATTAGACCAAAGGAAAACTAAAAGGACAGAATGGCCATTCTGTGGCTGTGGATATATACCAGAGCTATTTACCCCTGCCTAAACACTCGGCCACAGTATTACACACAAAATAAATCTCAGCACAGGCTGTTTTACTGGCTGGTATGGTGCATGTGCAGTGCCAAAGTTTGGTGTACACAGTTTGGTAACATTAAAGAATAATAAATATGAAGCTGAGCATTGTACAGTTGAAATAAAATACAAGAATGTTAACATTTAGCTTCATAACTGCAAGCCATGATGAATAACATGACACATTTTGGTGTTTTTACATGAGTTCATAACAAAAATAATGAAAAGTAATATTATTTGTAAAGAATTCACACCACTAATACAGACATTTGCTTTCTTGCTGGGACACTGTCTACAGATGCCTGGCAAGAGCTATTTGTGTTACTTAGGTGTTACTGCAGCTGAAGATTTCTAAATGAATACTTTTTTAAATAAAATATATGTTGATCCCAATCATCGGGAGATCACAAGTTCAATCCTGTGTCATGCCACAGCCATGTGGGGTCAGTGATGCTAGCCAATGCTGGTGTCTATGAGCTAATGTAATTGGCCTTTAGCATTCTCCTCCAAGAGTGTTGAGCCATCCAATGACGTTATGTGACTCGGAGGAAGCATGTGCATGTCTTCATCCTCCTAGCATTGGTAGCATTGTGCAATTAGGGGAGACTAAGCTAGCAGCTGGAACTGGACATGACTAAATTGGGGAGAAAATGGAGAAAAATGGCAAAAAAGTAAACTATATATTTATGAGATTGTTAATAATGTTAACTAGCAAGATCTTGGCTTAAAGTGGCCAAAATGAGCCAGTCAATAAATACTAAAGTTAGTGTAACTTTGCTAAGTGTTGAAACAACTTTTAAAGCTTACTTACTTCATGGTAATATGTGGTTTTTAGACACCTCACATTATTCACATCTTGTTACATGTTAACTTGTAGATGTTTAAAAGTTTTTTTTATTATTATTTTTTTAATTTATTTATTTATTTTAACAAATCCCAGTAAATCTTGTGTTTCTATCAAAAAATACAGCTCTGTTTTGCACAGTTCTTTGGTTACTGGTGCGTTCTTTGGTGTCCTTCCTATTTATCAAGTTTCTGGACTGTCTTCCTGAAACCACTTTGATAAATGCTAAAACATTTCAAGATTTTACCATCATGTCCTGCTGCTTTGGATTTTTTAAATTAAATGTCCCTTATATAAAACCCAGGTCTATCCCACACATGTATTTTTGGTGTGAATCTGTATTATTGGTAATATTTGGTATTATCTATTACTTGGTATCATTTATGATTTAGTATTTATTTAAGTCTCTATGTATCACAGTCAACAATTAAATTGCACCAAAAAAACCTTTAACACTGTAATAAAAAGGTCCCTAAATGTGTTTTTACTAATGTTTTGAAGCCGAAATGGTATAGAACCTTTACGTTATGTTGGAATCTTTATTTATTTTCTGAAAAGTTTTAGAAAGGTTAATCTAATTACAAAATCGGTTCTTGAAAGAATCATCCATGGTATTGCTCCCAAGAACCAATTTAGGCACCTTTATTTTGAAAAGTCATGAAAAACTTTTTTTATGTCTGGCCCCACCTATTAAAAATGTAGTATAGATGAACTGAGAATAAATGATGTTTCTTACATACAAAGTCAATTCCAAGAACATTTGGACAGTACGTGTAATACAAATGAAAACAGAAAACAGTGATTTCTAAATCTAAATTTAGCCTGTATTTAAACAAAAACAATATAACAACAAGACATGTAATGTTTTACCTTATCTGCCTCATTGTTTTTGTAAATATATAACTATTCTGAAGCTGATATCTGCAACGCATTCCAAAAAAGTTGGGACAGAGGTGTTGTAAGACTAGGAACACTGTGAAATATCTGTGCATAAAGGGCAAGGCACAAAACTACAACTGAACTAAAGCTACAACTCAGATGGCACTGCATTAAAAACTGGCATGTTTCTGTGATGGATATCACCATATGGGCTCATAAGAACTTTGGCAAACCATTCGTCGAAGCATCCACAAATGCTTTGACACCATCCATCACAGCATCCCCAAAAGCAGGTTAAGACAGTACTATGCACAGCAGAAGTCACGTCAACAGCTTCCAGAAACGCCGCCGACTTCTCTGGGCTTGAGCTCATCTGACATGGACTGATACAAAGTGGAAACATGTATTGTGGTCTGAAAGTTAACATATCAGACTGTTTATGGAAACAGTGGACATTGTATTCTCTGCGCCAAAGAAGATCATCCAGATCATCCAGAGTGTTACTAGAATAATGTTCAAAAGCCAGGGTCGGTCATGGTATGAGGGATTATTAATGGGTAACTTGCACATGATTGAAGCCACCATTGATCGTGAACACATTTTGAGCAACAGATTCTGCCTTTAAGATGATGTCTTTTTTCAGGACATCCAAGTTTAATTCAACATGACAACATTCTGCATGTGTTAATCAGACAGTGCAGGTGCTAGACTGGTCTCCATCCAGAACCTTCTCTCAACAATGAAGGACCTGTACAGTTGCACAGCTGAAGACCTGTATAAAAGAAGATGATAAAAAAAAAACTGCTTTCAAAACTGGATCAGCTTTTGTCTTCATTCCCCAAATGATTATTAAGCATTGTAAAAAGAAAAGGTGATGTAACACAGTAGTAATTTTGCTTCAGTTCCAACTTTGTTGAAATGTGTTGCAGGCATCACATTTGGAATGACTATATGTTTAAAGGAAAAACAATGAAGTTCATAAGATAAAACATAAAATGTTGTGTTTTGGTCAAATAGAGTTTACAAATCACAGCTTTCTCGTTTTATTAGCATTACACATACTGTGCTAACTTTTTGGAACATGGGATTGTATAAAGGAGTATAGGTAAAAAAATCACATGTTGCCTCCTGTCTATCCTCTGGGTGGCACTATAGCATAAAGAGTGTGCTCAAAGCCCATGGAGGCATAAAACAGCAGACACAGCAACCTATGACTCTTTATAGAAGGGTTCAGTGTGTGTACTGCTTGACTGTGTGTGTATGTGTGTATATGTGTGCATGTAGTATGTGAACCATATTGCATACAAATCATGTTCACCCAGTTCCAGACCCTTTTCTACCTCCAAGCTCCACAGTACAGTGTTCGTGTTTCCTGCTTCAACTCAGCAAAGACTAGACAGTCACCTGATACACTGAATAATTTGAGTCCAGCTGTGCAGGAATATGGTGGAAAACAGTTCTGTCCAGCTGAGTGACCAGGTAAAATGGTCAGTAGCCAGCTAAAATCTTATTTATTTATTTATTTATTTTAAGATTTCATTTGCAAAAACAATTTAATTTAATTTTTATTTTAAAAAATTGTATTTTTGGTTTGCACTCGGGGCGGCACGGTGGCGCAGTAGGTAGCGCTGTCGCCTCACAGCAAGAATGGCCTGGGTTCGATTCCCGGCCGGGCGACCAGGGTCATTTCTGTGTGGAGTTTGCCTGTTCTCCCCGTCCCCGTGTCTCCCACAGTCCAAAAACATGCAGTCAGGCTGATTGGACTTGCTAAATTGCCCCTAGGTGTGAATGCGTATGTCTGTCTGTCTGCCCTGTGATGGACTGGCGACCTGTCCAGGGTGTATCCTGCCTTCCGCCCAATGACAGCTGGGATAGGCTCCAGCACCCCACCGCGACCCAGAAGGATAAGCGGTTTAGATGATGGATGGATGGTTTGCACTCCCGGTAAAATCAGTCAAGCGTCAGTCATTCTGAGGTAAAAATGACAAAATACAAATAACTTACAAAATGAAACTATATTGATTGGCAAAATCAGGTAACTCCAATGGTTCATTTAATTTTTCCTAGTTAAACAATGCCATTTATTGCATACAAGTTTCTTATAGGTGCAATGTTTAACATTCTTAAACATAAAATAAGTAGTAAAGTGCAGAGAATTGCTACAAACATCTATAAGATCATATCTCACAAAATCCTGAGGCTGAATGGGAGTTATTCAGTTTTACCTTTTACACCCAAATATTGCACTTTATGTCCAGTATGAATTGTGCACACATGGCTGAATTTGTTTGATAGACTTCTGCTCTGCAGTGCAGTAGCCATTACTTTAAGACCTATGTACTGCACTTTGTTGGTAGAAGGGAGCCATTTGAGATTCTGCCTAAACAGTTTGCAGCAGTGTTGTGTCATCTGAACTGAATACTGCGTGCTGATTTGCTGAATGGATTTATCAGGTTCTGTTAGTGGACAGTGCTGGCGTTTCTGCTGTAAAACGTAAACTTGCAATGCCTTGACAATGGACAATCACGGCTTTTGTGACAAAATCTATTTAAGGTATAGAATGCGCTGTTTGTTAAGAATAACTCATCACAGTCAGCACATTTTTTTAAAGGATGGTGTTTATCATTTTTTGCAAATGAACTCGGCTGCATCTTCAGCTAATGTTCACATCAACCATCAGAATGGAGAAATGTGACCTCAGTAATTTTTATCATTGCATGATTACTGGTGGTGCAGTGGGTAGCGCTGTCGCCTCACAGTAAGAAGGGCCTGGGTTTGATTCCCGGTTGGGCGACTGGGGCCCTTTCTGTGTGGAGTTCGTATGTTCTCCCCGTGTCTGCGTGGGTTTCCTCCAGGTACTCCGGTTTCCTCCCACGGTCCAAAGACAGGCAGTCAGGCCAATTAGAAATGCTGAATTGCCCCTAGGTGTGAATGTGTCTGTGATTGTATATGTATGTCTGTCTGTCTGCCCTGCAAAGGACTGGTGACCAGTCCAGGGTGTATCCTGCCTTCCACCCAATGACAGCTGGGATAGACTCCAGCACCCCACCGTGACCCAGAAGAATAAGCAGTTTAGATGATGTATGTATGTATGATTACTGGTGCCACACGGGCTGGTCTGAGTATAACTGCTGAGTTCCTGGGATTTTCATGCACAACAATCACTAGTTTACTCCAAATGGTGCAATAACGAAAAAAAAGCCTCTAGTATG
Source organism: Colossoma macropomum (assembly GCF_904425465.1). Taxonomy (NCBI): domain Eukaryota; kingdom Metazoa; phylum Chordata; class Actinopteri; order Characiformes; family Serrasalmidae; genus Colossoma; species Colossoma macropomum. The sequence continues at coordinate 28,535,204 of NW_023494801.1, read as the reverse complement.
CAGTAGTTCCTTATTGATGAGAGAGGTCAACAGAGAATGGCCAGACTGGTTTGACCTGACAGAAGGGCCATGGTACCTCAGAAAACCACTCTGTACAGCATCTCAGAATACAAAACAGATCAAACCTTGAGGTGCATGGGCTACAACAGCAGAAGATCGCATTACCTTCCATCTCTGTCAGTATGGGAATGTTGGGGTGTGGCACTGTTTCACATGTAGCATGACAGTGTAGAGGACAGGGTTCCCCTCGAAAAGATCAGGCTAAACTCCAGAGTTTGACTTGGCACAGACGTGATATTTTATTTGCACACAAACAAGCGAAAAGTGAAAGAAAAGACTGAGTAAAAACATAAAACAACTAATACGACCAGGGCACAGCAGACTACTTCTAGTCACTCATGCAATCCCATCTAGACATTTCTGACTAAACATTAGCCAGTTTGTGTCGGAGGCTTGGTGATGGGGCAGACTAACTGATCCCATCATAGTTAGTCAACAACAGACAGCTAAGGCTGCAGTGGCACAGACTCACCCAAAACTATAGATAGCCTGTTCTCGATTTCTGCTGAGGGACACAGATGGTAGGTCAAAATCTGGCACCAAAAGCATGAATCCATGAACATTACCTGTCTTGTATCAACAGTCCAGGCTGGTGGAGGTGGTGTAATGGTGTGGGGAATGTTTTTTTTGGCACACTTTGGGCCGGTTAATACCAATCAATCATCACTTGAATGCCACAATCTGTTTCAGTACTGTTGCTAACCATGTGCCAGAATTTGCTCATCTTCTAATGGCTACTTCCAGCCTGATAATGCACCATATCACAAAGCAAAAGTCATCTCAAACTGGTTTCATTAACATGTTCAGTGTTCTTCAGGGGCCTTCCCAGTCACCAGATCTGAATCTAGTAGAACACCTTTGGGATGTCGTAGAACAGGAGATTCACAGCATGAAAGCGCATCTGAAAAATCTGCAGAAATTTCATGAAACACTCATGTCAACATGGACCAGAATCTCAAAGGAATGTTGCGGAAACTTGTGGAATCCAGCCCACAAAGAATTGAGGATGTTGTTTTGAGAGCAAAGGGAGGCCCTATATATGTACATGAAAAGATAAATGAAGTACAACACATACCACAGAAAGCCATTATTATTCAATATACAAAAGTTCATTTTTTCAACTTAAAAATATTTATTTTTCAGGAAAGATTTGAATCAGATAATCCACTTTCATAAGACAGGGGAAAGTCAAAGGTAAAGTGAGTTTCCAAACTGACATTCAAAAAAGTATTAAAAGATAGAGAGAAGAGGGGTCTTGAGATTTTCCGAGTCACGAAGCTCAAGTCAAGTCCCAAGTCTTTTTTGATTTTGATTAAAGTCGAGTCTCAAGTCATCAAATTCATGACTCACACCTCTGCACTAAATAATGAAAAATGTTATATTATATTTAGTTGTGGAGGCTTCTGTGTGATCTTATATTATATATAGAAATATATATATAGAAAACCTCATATCTCCAAAATGATAACTTTACAGGAGAAGGAAAAAGCCTACTATACTTTTAATGAAAGTAAATGGAACCAGACTTTTTTCCAAGTCATTTGGAGTCATTTTTTTTAGTCCATTCATTATGAAATTTACACACAAAGTAAAGGACAACAGGTATTTTTAAATTCTGTCAAAAACTGAAAAACATCAAAAATGGAGATATGAGGTTTTCTTCCAACAACAGCGATATATGTTTTTTGCTTTATTTTTGATGCTGAAAAATTAATAATGCACTTTTTGGGGGATTTTTCATTTCATTTCATTTTCTCCCCAATTTAGTCGTTTCCAATTCCACCCGCTAGTTAGGACTCCCCCAATCACATGATACTGCCAATGCTAGGAGGGTGAAGGCTAACACAGGCTTCCTCCGAGACCTGTGAAGCGCCACCGCATCTTTTCCAACTGCCGCTCACGCAACGTCATTGGACAGCTGAACGCGCTCGGAGGAAAGCGCCAACCACCAGATCTGTTACATCAGCCAACAGATGCCTGCGCTGACTAGCATCGCGTTGAGTAATGGGGGGAGAAGGGGGGGCCATCCTACCCACCTAGAGAGAGTGAGGCCAATTGTGCCCGCTTGGACTCCCGGTCTCCTGATGATAGGGCAGCGCTTAGACGGTTGTGCCACTCGGGAGCCAATAACATACTTAATAGCTATTTTGACTGGAGCTCACACAAAAGTAGCATGTTCAGACTTTTGCACAGTACTCAAAGGGGAACTCTTCTACATAATTAAATGGATGACATTCAAACCAGGCGGCTCGGTGGCGCAGTGGGTAGCGCTGTCGCCTCACAGCAAGAATGGCTTGGGTTCGATTCCCGGCCGGGTGACCAGGGTCATTTCTGTGTGGAGTTTGCATGTTCTCCCCGTGTCTGCGTGGGTTTCCTCTGGGTACTCCGGTTTCCTCCCACAGTCCAAAAACATGCAGTCAGGCCAATTGGACATGCTAAATTGCCCCTAGGTGTGAGTGCGTGACTGTGTATGTCTGTCTGCCCTGGGATGGACTGGTGACCTGTCCAGGGTGTATCCTGCCTTCCGCCCAATGACAGCTGGGATAGGCTCCAGCACCCCACCGCGACCCAGAAGGATAAGTGGTTTAGAAGATGTATGTATGTACATTTAAACCAAGTCATTCAGAGTGATTGATTTGATGTGAAATGCTCTGTTCTAAAGAAACTTACTGAGTCAGAACTGTTCACAGTGGTGGTAATATGAACCAGACATCTGAAGAGACATTTAAAAGCTCCCTCATGGAAAGTTTCTACATTACGTGGCTATGAATTTGCTGCTTGCCGTCTGAAACATTGTTTTACTAAAGTTTTGAGGTAAGGATTTGGCATAAAACGTATATTGTTTCAAAAGCCATCCATGGCAGAGGGGTGTATGTACAACTACGGCCTTGTGAGGCAAAATCAGTCCCCAAAGAAAATGTACTTTTCCAGATTTACTACTATTTGACTATGATTAATATCACATATAAAACTCAGACGACACATGTAGGTTCACTGGTGGTTTCGGATAATAAATAAAATGGCCATATTTGGGTTACACATTGTGACCCCTGGTTCCTATCATCACCACTGTAAACAACATTTCTCTGGTACATTTCTCTACAATGATTCATTTCACACGAAAGCACTATGAATGACTTCATGTACAGCAAAAATTGATGGAGTTGCTGAGATGCTGAGTCTGCAAGCAACCACAGAGCACATGTTCACTCTCTCAGTAAACTGTAAGAGAAGACATGCACACACTGACATGCATGTGTATAAAATGCTCTCTCTCTCTCTCTCTCTCTCTCTCTCCCACACACACACACACACACACACACACACTCAGGTCACTCACGTGATGGGGTCCCTGAAGTGTAAAAACTGCCTCTGGAGAAATTCTTGAGATGTTTTCTGGGATTTTTCTGGACTCCAGGAGGGGAGAGAGAGAGAGAGAGAGGGAGAGGGCATTTTATACACATGCATGTCAGTGTGTGCATGAACTGAGTACATTTTGAACTGAGTGAGTTTGCGCTTCCGTTGGTAGCCCAGGCACACAGTTTACATTCAGTCATTTGACAAAATAAGTTAACACATCCTCTACAGAGAATATAATAAAGCATAAAATATGGCCTGTGCAAAAGTTGCAAAAGTTATGGCACATACTGTATTTTTTTTTTTTTAACGAATAAATCAAACTCAAGCACAAAATAGGTCACATTACACCAGGGGTGCCCAATCTTCTCCAGAAAGGACAGGTGTTGCTGCAGGTTTTCACTCCAAATAAGTTGGAACATAACAGACTTCTGTGAGTGTTTATGGTACTAAATAGAACCATTTTCTTTATTAAAGAACTCTTAAAGAACCTTTTTTGAAGAACCCTTGAAGAACTTTTTTTAAGAGTGTAGTGTAGTATTTTAAAATGCAAGCTCATATGTATCAAATCTAAATTCAAACTTAAACTCATTAGGTTTAATACATTTTTTACCAGTGTTCCAGAGGGCCTTTCTAAACTCACAACAGCATAACTGTCAACATTATCCATCCATCCATCATCTAAACTGCTTATCCTTCTGGGTCGCGGTGGGGTGCTGGAGCCTATCCCAGCTGTCATTGGGCGGAAGGCAGGATACACCCTGGACAGGTCGCCAGTCCATCACAGGGCAGACAGACAGACATACATATACAATCACACACACACTCACACCTAGGGGCAATTCAGCATTTCTAATTGGCCTGACTGCCTGTCTTTGGACCGTGGGAGGAAACCGGAATACCCGGAGGAAACCCACGCAGACACGGGGAGAACATGCAAACTCCACACAGAAAGGGCCCCAGTCGCCCAGCCGGGAATCGAATCCAGGCCCTTCTTGCTGTGAGGCGACAGCGCTACCCACTGCGCCACCGTGCCGCCCCGTCAACATTATCCTAAAAGAAATAGGGAAGTGGGTGATGGGAGTCCTGCAGAATTTGGCAACAATGGTGAGCCGCCATACTGAAAAGTAGTTTTTGTTTTGTTTTGTGTTGTTGTTTTTTTTTTTATTTATTTATTATTATAAATGGATATTTGTGAAAGTGTGAAAATGAGGGTTTGTAAAAGGGGGAAAAATGCCAAAAAAAGAAGACTGTCCAAGGCAAGTGGCCAAAACTTGAAATGTTGCTGCCAGGGGCACTGTACAAGAGGCAAGGTCAACCCCTGTAGGCAGCTCAGTTAGCACAGTAAATATACTTATACATAGCTCTGGTTGCACAAAGTACGAATAGCTCTGGGAACACAGGTAAACCTACAGTTGAGGAGTTGCAGAGTTTATTAATCTTCTACAAAGGTCCACAACTGACACGAGTGAGCATAGGAACAAGACATGGTCATCCTGCATCTGCAAGGTCTCTCCCAAGCAGAGCATTGGTGGCAGATGTGCTGTCCAAGCTTTTCTGAAGTAGCACAAAGAAACTAGTGAGGTTGAGTGAAGCAAACAAGAGATATATCAAATTGACGTCCCTTTGAAAGCAGAAGAAGTCCAGCACTGCTGTTGGCTCCAAAATAACAGAAACTACTGGAAGCCGAATATACTTGGCAGCACTTTACAGATCAGTAGTAAGCAGGTAATAATAGGATTATTATAATGGTAAAATGGTAAAAAAATGGTAATTTTCCAGTTGTTAATAAATAATAAATTAAAATTATTATTCCAGTGCAGTTAGCCATACTATTCTGAAGAACTGATGTAATTACCAAATGTGAGATGCAGTAACAGAAAGAAGTAAGTTTGTATTTTACAGCACTAATACTATTCAGCTTCACATAATAATTTAGCTTTAAAATCACAGGCTGTAACTGTGTCTGTGCGTCACACTGTGTCTGACCATTTATAAACATAACAGGTAAGGAATGAATAGAAAATGAATTAGTATTTTACAGCACTAACACCACATAATTTCAGCATAACTACTTTACTGTTATTGGGGCAATAACTCTAATATTATAAAAACATTAAATGATTTAGAATAATTGTGGTACATGTTGTTTAAGCAGATAATACTGTATGTATATATAATATAATATAATATAAACTCACATTTTTGTATCTGTAACTAGAAAATTAACATTTTTTTTTACAGGTAATTAAGATTAGTATTATTTTTTTCATTTTATTGCTGATTTGTTACTGCTGTAATTACTAGCTTATTACGTAGTAACAACTAGAACATTTAATTTTTAACTTACCACAACTTGTTACCACAATATTATCATAACATACCAAAACATTATTAATAGCATATCATGCTTAGCTTAGCTTTGCTTACTTGTTACCATAATATTATCATATCTTTACCCACTAATCTGTAAAGTTATATCTACACCCCTCTACAGTCCAGAGAGGTCTTAACAGAAGTGGTCTTGATGAAAGATTTGCTGTTAAAAAGCCATTTTCCAGAGTGGGAACTAAGATAGGTGACCCACCTATGTACAAAAACACAAGAACTGGGGTACATTAGATGTTCCCTGTGAGTTTGGAGCTGCATATCCAGAAAGGACATTAGTGAACATATAGCTCTGGAAGCACAGGTAACTCAGCTTGGGTAGCAAAGGTAGTTTAGATAGCTCAGGTAGCACAGGTACTCTAAATAAGAACAGGTAGCACACACAGTACACCTTTCTCTTACATACATCTAATAGCACAGGAAGCATAGGTAGTACACCTAACTCTGGTACACTCTTAAAAATGATGGTTCTTTAAGGGTTCTTTAGTTAAGAAAATGGTTCTATATAGAACCATGAACACTCAAAGAACCCTTTGCATGATTGAAGCATTCTTTGCTGATGCTCTCTCTCTCCTGTGTAGACTAGCTAGGGTGATGATATATTTAAATAAATTAATATTGAGGTAGAGATGGATAAAGTATGGCACAGTACATAGAACTTAACCTATACTGCATGCATTCTGTAAATAACAAAAAAGGCCACCAGAGGGCAGCACAGTACTGGAAAATGTTCTTTGGTGTGTTCATCCAGTAATTTACTACAACAAAGAGAACACATTCAGATGTGTAAATTTTTACTAGATAAAGCTTGAAAAATCCACAATTATATCTGAATATGAACTGAATACATCTAACAAGAATTTCAGATGTTTTTCAGACTTCTTTAAATGACACGAGAGACAAGACAGACAGAGCGAGAGAGAAGAAAAGAGAATAGACAGATATTTTAGCAGTCAAAAGGTCCAACCACAATAAAAAGACGCTATACCTTTCTCTTTCATCCCTTTCAACCTTCACATCAAAGGATGAGTCTAAAAACAGACACTTTCTCTCTCTCTCTCTTCCCTCTCTCTCTCTCTCTCTCTCTCTCTCTCTCTCTCTCTCTCTCTCTCTCCCTCTCTCTCTCTTTCCTCTCTCACCCACCCTCTCTCTCTGCTGTTCTCCTTATGATTTATATGAAACACACACAGAGTATAAATCACACATTGGCAACCCAGAGGCCTTTCATGTGCTGCTGGAATCTCTCTCTCTCTCTCTCTCTCTCTCTCTCTCTCTCTCTCTCTCTCTCTCTCTCTCTCACACACACACACACACACACACACACACACACACACACTCATGCTCACTCACTCTTCCTCTTTCCTTTATCTATCTATCTATCTATCTATCTATCTATCTATCTATCTATCTATCTATCTATCTATCTCTCTCACTCATTTTTCATCTATTTCACTTTCTCTTTCTCTTTTCTCTCCTGCAGTCTCTCTGTTTCTTATTCTCTCTTGCTTATTTGTGTCTCTGTCTTTTCACTCTCAATCTCTTTATTCTTTTTTATTTCTCTCTCCCCTCTGTTCTCTCTCTCTCTCTCTCTCTCTCTCTCTCTCTCTCTCTCTCTCTCTCTCATTTCTCTCTCTCACTCTGTTTCTCTCTCTCTCTCTCTCTCTCTCATTTCTCTCTCTCACTCTGTTTCTCTCTCTCTCTCTCTCTCTCTCTCTCTCTCTCTCTCTCTCTCTCTATTTCTATCTTTCTCACCTACACCCACACACACACACCCACACACACACACACACACACACACACACACACACACCATCAAAATCTTGTTTCTGTGATTTGTCGAACTTACCTAACACTTACCTACTAGCTTAACCCTAACACTAACCTTAACCCTAATCCTAACCTTACCTTCACCTTAAAATGTAACGATTTACATTGTGGGGACCAGCTTGTGGTGAGTGTATGAACAAGTCACTCAAAACACACACACACAGTGTTTCTTATTGAATTATGTAGCACTGAATGCTTTTTCCTGACTGAAAGTCAGGCTGTGCTAACAGCGACCCCATGTGTTGAATCTCCAGAACTGCATCATTAAAGTTGGCAGCAACTGAGACTCACAACTGAAGTGGTAGGAAATTGAATTCAGTTACATTTAACAATTTATGCAGAACAAATTATTCCCATCTTTATTCCATTTTCGCATGCTCTATACTAAACTAAAATAATTTGTTTCAATTCAAGCAGGGATGTTTGTTTTCCACCATAATTCTGCAGCAGGACTGTTGGTGGCTGTTATGAACAGTGCGTGAACAGTCAGTAAGGCCTGAGCAGTGAGGATGAACATTGCATATGAACAGCATGGAAAAACAGATGAGGAATCTGTCTGGCTTGGAGAGGTAAAAAAAAAAAATAACTGGCTTTCTGCTCCTCCATTATCCTGTTTTCTCTCCAACATGGTTTTGATGAAGACCAGGAGACAGCGAGAGAGAGAGAGAGAGAGAGAGAGAGAGAGAGAGAGAGAGAGAGAGAGAGAGAATTTAAAAGAAAAATGAACTGCAAAAAAATGTGAAAAAGACTAAAATATAAATATTAATATCTTGAGCACTCGTCTTTTATTCTCAGCAACTTTGAAAAGATAACAACTGGCAATGTTCATGCCACCTGCTTTATGAACTATTGAACTATCCAAAGTTTTCTTGCAAAAATTTATATTTTTAGGCCAAAAAAAGATTCAGCAAAAGCAAAAAAGAGGAAAAAAGCATGAATATACACCAATCAGGCATAACATTATGACCACCTCCTTGTTTCTATGCTCATTGTCCATTTTATCAGCTCCACTTACTATATAGGTGCACTTTGTAGTTCTACAATTACAGACTGTAGTCCATCTGTTTCTCTGCATACTTTGTTAGTCCCCTTTTACCCTGTTCTTCAGTGGTCAGAACCCCCATGGACCCTCACAGAGCAGGTACTATTTGGGTGGTGGATCATTCTCAGCACTGCAGTAACACTGACATGGTGGTGATGTGTTAGTATGTGTTGCACTGGTCTGAGTGGATCAGACACAGCAGTCCTGCTGGAGTTTTCAAACACCTCAGTGTCACTGCTGGACTGAGAATAGTCCACCAACCAAAAATATCCAGCTGACAGCGTCCTGTGGGCAGCATCCTGTGACCACTGATGAAGGACTAGAGGATGACCAACACAAACTGTGCAGCAGCAGATGAGCTATCATCTCTGTCTTTACATCTACAAGGTGGACTGACAAGGTAGGAGTGTCTAATAGAGTGGACAGTGAGTGGACACAGTGTTTAGCACTACTGTGTCTAATCCACTCGTACCAGCACAACACCCACTAGCACACCACCACCATGTCAGTGTTACTGCAGTGCAGAGAATGATCCACCAGCCAAATAGTACCTGCTCTGTGAGGGTCCATGGGGGTCCTGACCACTGAAGAACAGGGTAAAAGGGGGCTAACAAAGTATGCAGAGAAACAGATGGACTACAGTCTGTAACTGTACAACTACAAAGTGCACCTACATATTAAGTCGAGCTGATGGACAATGGATGTAGAAACAAGGAGGTGGTCATAATGTTATGCCTGATCAGTGTATTCCTGACATGTGGTCAGTTACTCGGTCTTGAGTCGCACTAGAGTCACATGTTGACTCAGCCTAAAGAGTAAAGAAACTTCAGCCTGGGAAAAACCCAAATGAAACTGATTAGATGAGGACCACCGACCTTAATGTGGTTTATGAATAAAACCTGCCTTATGTATGACTGGTTTCCTTGGGGGTCCCTGAAAATAAACTTATTTTGATGTCATGCTGTGAGAAACAGACACTCAAATACACATTCAGGGAAAGATCATTGGTTGTCCTGCTTCACCTACAATCAGTGAGCTTCTGTCTTTGGTATTCTTCACTAATCAGAGATACAGCACTGATATGCCTCAGGGTGGCGCTATAGCAAACTGGTTCACCCAGTTGGTCCTTCATAGCCTAACTATGCTCAGGATACCTCTGAAAAACTAACTTGCCCAATTTCCCAACAGTTTGGTGCATAGATTGAACTGTTACTCATGTTACTAATTTCTCGAACTGAAGACACATAAGGAGATCTCAGTGGATAGAAAAGTGCATTAGCAAACTAGAAAAGAGCCTTTCCAAAAGAAGAACATACATTTTGGTCCCACTGAAGCTTGCATCTGCACCATTATGGTGAGTGAGAGCCTAACCGAAGCACCCCCCCCATAATACCCAGTGGTATTACGTCCACTGACCGCAATACCGTTCTGCCATTTCAGTGGCCTCAGGCTTAATAAAGCTTAAAATAATACTTTAATTGTGCAAAATACCCATGGGTACTCAGGGGGGTCCTATGTTTCTTGGCTATTCTAGCTTTGGTTAGGTTCTCACTCGTCATTGTGGTGCTGATGCAAGATTTAATGGCACCAAAATGTTTGTTCTTCTGTTTTTAATGATGGCTATGAGAAGAATTTGTCACAACATGCAGTGCACTGCACCCTACTGCATATGGGGCTGTGTCAGAGTGTACATGCTAACCCCTGTCCACCATCAAAAGGGTCTACAATGGGCACGGGAGCTTCAGAACTGCACCTGCAGTTTCTTTTACGCTACATGGACAACTGGATACATGTGCACTGTTTGCCTGGAGAAGTGATGGCACTAGGATGCACTTTGGGAAGAAGACCATCCAGAGGAGGGAGTATGATCCTCTGGGCAACGTTCTGCTGGGAAGCTCTGGGTGCAGGCATTCGGGTGAATGTGCCACTCACCTAAATATTGTTGCAGACCAGGTACATCCCTTCATGGCAATGGTATTCCCTGATGGCAGTGGCCTCTTTCAACAGAATAACGTGCCCTGCCCCACTGCAAGCATTGTTCAGGAATGATTTGAGGGACATAACGAAGGTCATTCAAGGTGTTGCCCTTGGCTCCAAATTTGCCAGATATCAATCCAATCGAGCGCCTGTCAGATGTGCTGGAAGTCAGATCCGAAGCTGCTCCAGCTCGCAACTTACAGGACTTAAAGGATCTACTGCTAATGTCTTGGTGCCAGTAATGACAGGGCACTTGCTGAGGTCTTGTAGAGTCAATATGTCGGTGGGTCAGAGCTGTTTGGCCGGCATGTGGAGGACCAAGAGCATATTTGGCAGGAGGTCATAATGTCATAGCCAAATTGTTTAAAAAAGAATGCAACTCAGTGTGAAAAGTCACCAGAATTCCAGAAACAGAATTGCAGTTTTTGACATTTGCATTGCTGAAATTTAGATTTCACCTAAAGAACTTGAACTCTTTGTTTTCTTTGCTTATGCAAAGAAAAAACACAAAGCAGCCCTTTACTAAACAATCTTCAATGATTCTTTATGCAGAAATATTAAAATAACAGTTTTACTCAAATAATGCCAACATCTGGAAAGAAGCTCCAGATGTCACTTCCTATCTGCAATGGCTGCCAAATCAGCTTCAACAGTAATGAAGAACACTGTACTGAATATAAACATCTGCTCCAGTGGTTTTAATCCAAGAGAATGCAAGTTTGTGAGAATATTTTTGCTGTCTTGAAGACAAATGTCAATGAGGAAAAATCTCCAAGAACATCATCACCGAGCATCATTCTTCCATCACTCAGCCTTCAGACCCAATATTCTTGAAGGTTGAGCCATGGTGGAAATACAGTTTAATAAAGAAGAATTATTCTGTCCAGACTCTGTGATGACAGCTTTGAACTGCTAAGAAATTACATTCATGAACACCACATCTTTCTAGTCACTCTGAGGGAAAAGGCCTCATAGTCAGATTTTTAAAGAAATCTGCAGGGATATTTTACCACATCTCCAAAGTTCAGTCTTAGAAATTGGTTGCATTTTCTGCTTCTCAAGGTCCAAGTAATCCCAAACACCTTCAATAATGTTGAGTGGCCAGTTCATTGTTCTGTGAACACCAACAGCTTCTTTGGTTGACAAGGATGCCTTGATCTTCTCACCACTGTGCTTGGGGTCATTATCTCACTGTAGAAACTATTTCATCATTAAAACATTTTACAGAAGGTATTGTGTGATGAAAAAATTGTTTGAACTAGCATTTGTGATGCCTTTAGTAAAAACAAATCACCAATTTCAAGATGTTGTCATACATCCCCAAATACGCACCATCCGTGACTAATGGTTGTAGACATGATTTGAAGACTTTCATTGTTTTAGTGATATACATACCGCCAGTGTGCAAAATACCCACTGGTCCTTGGGGGGTCCCATGTTGGCTGGCTTCTCCAGTGTAGTCGGGCTGCTAACTTACATACCATAGTGGCACTAATTGGTTTGACAATTGTTAAATGCTCTTGTCTAGTTTGGTAATGTGGTCTTCCACGCATTTATTGAAATCTTACACATCTCATCTTTTGTTTTCAGTTTGATAAATGAGTAATAATTCATTCTTTCCAACAAACTTTGGGAAATTGGACAAGTTTTCAGATTAACAAATATGCTACAGCATATTGTAAAGTATCTTGGGCATAGTTGCTAGGCTATGAAGGACCAACGTCAACCAATTTGCTACAGCACCACCCTGAGGCAGACCAATGCTGCATCTCTAGTTGGTTAAGAATATCAAAGACAGAAGCTCACTGATTGCGGGTGAAGCAGCTAAACAATGATCTTTCCCTGAATTTATATTTGGACATCTGTTTTTTCCCCTAATGGACAGCATGATGTCATAATAAGGTTCTTTGTAGGGAACCCCCAAAATTTAGATTTCAAGACATTCAGGGGTCCAAGAGGTCAATTAGGTGTATTTTGCATGTTGTCTTTATATTTCCAAAAATATCAAACTAAGAATCATTAGTTCATAAAAACGTATGCTACACCTCAAATCTCCAGTTTTCATTTTTTTTTTTCTTTTTTGTCTATTTTCTTTTCTCAGTAACAGCTTCTTGGCAGCTCCACATCCTTTCAGACCCACAGCATTGAGGTGTCTTCTCACAGTGGAAGGATGGACAGATACACCTGTGGATTCTGTTAGATCTGAAGCAGGAGGGAAGGTTTTCTCCTATCTCTCAGAGATTAAAGCTTTAAGTACTGCTTATCTGATAGTGACAGTTTTAGTGCTCTACCAGGTCCTGCTTGGCCTTATAGAGAGAAATTCAACAACATTGTAAGTAGAAAGTTCACTGTAGTTGCTTTGTAGATGCTTTATCTCTAACTGAAATTGAACTACTGAATCTACTAAATCCAATCTAACGTTTTCCTAGCCCTAAACCTGACACTTAATCTAAGGCTAACCTCAACTCCAATCTCCAGATCTAGAGTTATTAGCAAAGTGTTGCATAGTAATTCAAATGTAACTACAAAAATACAAAATCAATTTTCTTTTGTTTTGATGGACAAAATATGAAGACATGCCCAAAACAAGACTGCTCGCACAACAGCTTTTCATGAAATTTAAATCATAATCAAATATCCCTGTTGAAGATTTCAATGAAATTTATCTGCTTGTTTCAATGAGCAACCAGTGATACATAATTAAAAACATTTATAAAATGCTTTTGTCGTCAGCTACTGTACCTTTTTAACTTTATAAGTTTCAACAGAGGGCTTGGTAGCAATTTTAGATTTTGTGGATATGCTATAGAGGGCAATCAAAATAAAGTGTGACGAACATAGCCACATTTTTTTTGCAATGGAATGACCTCAGCGACTCCACACCCAGTCTAAACATGAAGATCAAGATCAAGCTCTACATCAGGAAATAAATGTTTGGATAGTGTCTGAATCAATCAACACATTGTCAAAATACAGCTTAACAGTTTCAGCAGAACTAAATAGGTTAATTTGCATATTCATTAGTTCACCCATTGTTGCTTATACTTAATATTATATTTATTTTTTCAAGAGGGTCTTTACTACAGTTAGCACAAGTTCACTTCCTTTTGGGTTTAACAGTGAAGATAATCTCAGGCACAGTATCTGTGTGTGTGTGTGTGTGTGTGTGTGTGTGTGTGTGTGTTTCCATATACTTTTAGGACAATAATGTTGTGCTGTATGTAAGGCTAACCTAGAGCACCAGCAAAATGATCCACACTCTATGACTTAAAACTGATAGTGTAATATTTTTTTTCATTACTGAGGCTAAGGTTAGGTTTAGGTTTGGCGTTAAGCTTAAGAAGTTAGAATTATATATAAGTACATTACATATGAGACATTATTATTACTACATATATATACTCATATATGTACATAGATAGATACATAGGATATTATTACTACTTATAGGTACTTACATATTGTCGCTACTATGCAACATCTCAATTTTTTTTTGTTTTTTGTTTTTTGTTTTTACTTTTTTATATAATTTAAGTTACCCTTTGCATTATGCTAAACTTTCACAATGAATGGACCAATAGAAATGACGCTACTTGTTAAAAAATCTTGTAACACTAACTTATATTTGAAAAAGTGATTTTCCCTTCTGCTATAAAGTCACTGTTTTGGAGATATGATGATTTGTTCTCACAATGAAGATACATATGGGACATAATATTACTACATATAGGATCTTACATATATACATTCGCTGAGCACTTTATTAGAAACACTGTACTTATACTAGGTAGGGCCTTCCTTTGCTCTCAAAACAGCTTCAATACTTTGTGTCTTGGATTCCACAAGATGTCGGCCACAGAAGAACACTGAACTCATTGTCCTGTTAATGAAACCAATTTGTTGACTCTTGCTTTGTGTTTATTATTCTGCTGGAAGTAGCCGTATCTGGCCATTGAAGAATGCACATGCTCAGCAACAATACTCAAATAAGCTCAAAGTCAAGAGATGATTGATTGTTATTAACAGGCCCAAGTCACCACACCATTACACCACCTTCACCAGCCTGGACTGTTGACACAAGACAGGTTGGGTCCATGGATTCATGCTGTCGATGCCAAATTCTGACCTTACCATCTGTGTTCCTCAGCAGAAATAGAGTTTCATCAGACCTGGCTATGTTCTTCTAGTCCTCAACTGTCCAGTTTTGGTGAGCCTGTGCCCACTGCTGCCTCAGCTTTCTGTTCTTGGCTGACAGAAGTGAAACCTGATGTGGTCTTCTGCTGTTGTAGCCCATCCACCTCAAAGTTCAGTGTGTTTTGCATGAATGTACAGGAGTTCTCAGCAAGTGTGTGTGTGTGAGTATATATATATGTCTCATATCATTATTACATATATGTGCACACACACACAAAGCAACAAAAACAAAACATCTTTTCATTTATTTCGAACAAACAGCAGCGCATGTTACAGTTTGTTCCACCTAGTGTCATGTAGTCCCCCTGAGGCAGTTGGTACAGCCTGTCGTGAATTGAGCAGTGAAATGCAAAATGACAACAGTAAACAAACCTTCTCACATAGGTTATGTTTTTTTGAAGGGCTGATAAAAAAAAACACAAAAGGAAGGAAATCTATCCATCAGTTGTTAGTGGGTGCATCCAGCAACGGGTGCAATGGACAATTCATGCTTAATCACCACTTTTGCATGCATGTAAAGGGCAGAGACCACTGATTGGCTTACGTGTGTAGGGGATAGAATGATGTAAAGAAGCTTGAGTACTTTTAATAATTACTTGAAGCAGGGGTCCTCTACCACTACACATGAGAGCATAACCAATAAAATGTAAAGTCCAGTTGCTTCGATAATGTTTTTGGCCCTGTCTGCTTTCGCATCTAGAGGCAGCTTTAAAGCAGCGGAGATGAGTCGTTGGAGACATGTCCTCTGGTTATTGGTACATCTGGGTAATGCCGTCAAATGAGAATACATGTCAACATATTCTATGTGTTTCCGCACACATACCTTATAACTGTTGGACAACACAGACACACCGTCCTTTTCAGATCCACTGCTTTCATACTTCACTAGGAACCTGAAATTTTCTCACACAGCTGATTAGAAAGAAGCAGGTTGGTCATCTAGCTGTGTGTCATCTGCACTCGCATAGTGTGACTGTCTCAGTCAGATGCCAATCAGCTTTAGTTAAGAATAGCATGGCATATTGCTAACTTGCTAAAAGATTACAGCATAATGTTTCCAGGTGGAGTCAGGATGCATCCGCTTACCGTTACACTCCTAATATATACAAGGCTGTGAAAATGTATTTGCCCCTCTTCTATTTTTGTTAATTTGTCACATTCAAATGTTTCAGATAATCCAACTAATTTCAATATAAGATAATATCAGTAAACACAAAATGCAGCTTTTAAATGATCATTCTATTTATTGAAGTTAAAGGTTTATTCAAAACCTAGATCACCCATATGAAAAAAGTAATTTCCCCCCCTAAACCTAATAACTGTTTGTGCCTCCCTTAGCAGTACCAACTGCAAACATTTGCAATAACTTGTGATGAGTCTTTTACGTCACTGTGGAGGAAATTTGGCCCACTGTTCTTTGCAGAATTGCCTGTTTAAGGTCTTACCACAGCATCTCAATGGGATTTAGGTTCAGACTTTGACTTGGCCACTGCAAAACCTTAATTTAGTTTCTTTTAAGCCATTCAGAGCTGGACTTGCTTGTGTCCTTCAGATCATTGTCCTGCTGCATAAGTCAACTGCGCTCGACCTTTAGGTCACAAACTAGTGGGCAAACATTCTTCTTCTGGATTTTCTGATAGAGAGCAAAATTTATGGTTCCATCAATTATGACAAGTCGTCCAGGTCCTGCTGAAGCAAAGCAACCCCAGGCCATCACACTACCACCACCATGTTTCACTGTTAGTGTGATGCTCTCATGGTGGAATGCGGTGTTACCTTTACGCCAGATGTAACGGGACCCATGACTTTCAAAAAGTTCCACCTTTGACTCATCAGTCCACAGAATATTATCTCAAAAGTCTTGGGGGTCATCAAAATATTTTTTTTGTGAGATTAGCCTATGCATTCTTTTTGGTCCACAGTGGTGTGTGCCTTGCAGCTCTCCTACGGATGCCATTTTTGCCCAGTGTCTTTTTTATTGTGGAATCATGTATATTGACCTTAACTAAGGCAAGTGAGGATTACAGTTATTTAAATGTTCATCTGGGTTCTTTTGTGACCTGCTGGATGAGTCATCGATGCACACCTGGTGAAATTTTGGTAGGACAGCCACTCCTTGGAAGGTTCACCTCTGTTCAAAGATGGGAAGGGGGATACAGTGCTCCAGGTCCAAGATGTCTCATTATAAAGAAAGCTGAGATTGTTCTGAACGTTTTGGTATGTGACATGTTTCGTATGCAAGTGCTTTTAAAGGCAAATATATAGAATCAGAACAGGTCATACTTACCAGTGGGATTGTCCTAACACTGTATAAAGCAAACATGTTGCGTGTGCCTGTGTATGTGTATATGTGTGTATATGTGAATGTGTATGTGTATGTGTCTGTGCGTGATGCAGGTCTTATCTGTGTCTCTTCATCCCGGGAGGAACCTGGAAGCACAGAAGGCAGAATTCCCCACATTCTTACACAGAACAGCAATCAGCAGCCATTCTAATGAGCCTTCAAACATACATATACACACACTGTATACAGACACATAAACCCACACATACATACATTTGAACATGCAAGCTATATATATATATATATATATATATATATATATATATATATATATATATATATATATATATATATTTATATATATACACACACACACACACATAGGACACACACTCTCAGTTCTTCAAAGAAATCTGCAGGGATATTTTCCCACATCTCCAAAGTTCAGTCTTAAAATTTGGCTATTTTTTAAGTAATCAAACACTGTGGTGGCCAGGCCTTTCTTCTGAACACCAGCCACTTCTTTGTTCCTTTCAGACTGATGGGAGGATGGACAGAAACAGATCTGAAGCAAGAGTGGAGCTTGATCTTCTCCTCTTTCCTTAATAAAAGCATTTACAAATGAAACTGAATTTCGGTGATTTTTTAAACTACAGGTTTTGAAACTAACAGCTCCCATTTTTCCACTTTTTCCTACATGTACGCATAAAACACACACTCAATTGCACACACAAGCACACATACTAAAAGAGAAGACAAGCGCATGTAAAAGAGTTGTGCATTTTATTCTTTCTTAAAAAGGCTTGATTGCTCATTGTTTTGAACTTGAACAGACAATGTGAGAGAGAGAGACAGAGATAGAGAGAGAGAGAGAGAGAGACAGAGAGAGAGAGAGAGAGAGAGAGAGAGAGAGAGAGAGAGAGAGAGAAAGAGAGAGAGAGACTGTTTGCTTGAACTTCATGGTGTGTTTTTGATTCTTTGCCATTCTTATCTCTGAGTTTCCTCCAGGCAGGAAATGATTCTCACAGACACACACACACACACACACACACACACACAGACACACACACACACACACACACAGACACACACACAGAGAGAGAGAGAGAGAGAGAGAGAGAGAGAGAGAGAGAGAGAGTCAGTACATTCCTGGAACTGTAGAGGTTTAGCTGAAGTTGGCAGGAAATTCCCATAATACCCTTCTTCATCTCATACACACACACGCACAAATCAATTGCACCCCCAGATGTGCTGTATCTTTCAGAATTGTTTTTGAGTTGCGCATGGCTTCTCACAGCCTGGACAATTGCACTATAACAGTCTATAGCTTTTATAAATTTGACTATAACACTGGAATTTTTTTAGATTTCTTTCTAACAACTTTTACAAATTTTACTACAGATTTTAGAAACTTACAGCTTTTACAGCTTTCAGAAGTTTTACCATAGCGGCCTACAACTTTTGCAACTTTTACAACTTTTACTATAAAAGTCTAAAACTTTTACAACTTTTAGAAATTTTACCATAGCAGCCTACAACTTTTCAAATTTTTTAGAAGTCTACAACTTCTGCAACTTTTACCAATTTTATTATGGCAGCCTACAACTTTTATAACTTTTGCAACTTTTACAACTTTTACTATAGAAGTCTACAATCTTTTTTGTAGCAGCCTACAAATTTTGCAATGGTTTGCAATATAGCATCACACAACTTTTTAACATTTCATTACAATGCTACAACTTCTACTAATTTTATCACAATCCCCAACTCTAACCAATTTTATTATAGCAGCCAGCCTGCTGGTGGGCCCAGGCCATTTCAAGCGCTAACATATTAAAAAGGCTAGTGTTTGATATTGCACTTTCTCCAATTTGAGGTTCAGTAAAGACTTTTGACATAACAAGCATACTTTCGTAACATATAAAAGTCACCTTGGGCTTAAATTGAAGCTTGTAAATGTGGGTTTTCTTCTTGCAAACAAAAATATTCATCATAAAGTGCTAAGAAACATTTATCATTGATCAAAATTGGTCAAGTGGAGAGTGATTTTTTTTTTTTTGCCCTTTTAGGGATGTTCCCCATAACAGCAGAAACTATGCTTTAAGGGTCCATTTTTATAATAAAATTTCTCCACAGGATGCTGCCATCCTGGCCCATACATACTTGAACTAAACAAATGATGATGATGAATAGGCACACCTGTTATTGAAAGAGAACAGAGGGAGGGGAGATATAAAAGAAAGCCTAATAGCATCAGGGTGTCTGATGAGGGTCTACGTTCTGCTTCAGTGAGTGTGCAAACCCTCCTGATAACAAATCTACACCGCACATACATACACACACGTCTCTGTGTGTGTCTGAACCCCTACAAAATACTACAGATCAAGAGCTGCGCTCTTTACAAAGGTGAGATACTACATGATAACAATCACTCAGTCTCTCTCTCTGTCTCTCTCTCTAGCTTTTTATTTCTCTCTTACACTATCTCTCTCTCTCGCTCTTTCACCCTTCATATTTTTCATCTTTTTGCTCTCTCTCATCCTGTATTTATGCCATCTCTGGAGGAAATATGGAATTGAAAGCAACTTGTGGAAGAAGGTTTATGTTCCACCAGTTGTTCTGCACACCCCTGAGTGGATTAATCTGAGCTTGTTGTTTCAAAGAACGCTTCATGTTCTGTAATCAACCTATAATTTACAGAGTAGGTGAACATACAGTAGACCAAATCTGAATATTTGTGCACATAAAGGTTAGCTATACTTCTAGATAGATAACTTTACATGGAAGCAGCTCAATTTATGGCACAATTTACAATAGACACAAACAGAATGGACAAAACATTGGAAATAAGGTTGAACTCTTTCTATATGAGGCTGTAATGTCAAATGGACCAAAGTATGTAATGGATTTTACTTATGTTTTTCCTAGTTTCCAGCTTTCAAAAGCAGGCATGGCTGCTGTAAGGAGTACTATGATTCCAGTGAGGGTTCCTCTGTCTTTGGTAACACTTGCAACTGAAGCTAAAGACACTTTAACACATCCTTTACTCTTTTAAATGATGAAGAAGATGCCGAGCACTATCACGTGACCAACTGGAACACCAGAAAGGACAATCCCATTTCCAAAAAAGTTTGGACACTGTGCAAAATGTAAATAAAAATGGAATGCAGTGATATGCAAATCATGTAAAACCTATATTTAATTAATAATCATACAAAGACAACATATACAATATTGAAACTGAGAAATTTCATTGTTTATTGAAAAATATATGCCTATTTTGAGTTTGATCCCAGTAACACTTTCCAAAAAAATTGGGATATGGGCATTTTTACCATTGTATTGTATCACCTTCCCTGTAAGAAGATATCTTCTGGATGGCTGTATACATTGCCAAAAGCTATCATTCAGCATTAAGGGTGCCTTCACAGATGTTCAAGTCACCCATGTCATGTACACTAATGCAGCCTCGCACCATCACAGATGCTGGCTTTTGAAATGTGTCAGACCACATGGCAGTTGTCACTTCACGTCAGTCTATCTTAAATGTGCTCAGGCCCAGAGAAGTTGACAGTTTTTCTGCATCATGTTTATATATTAATTCTTCATTGCATAGTAGAGTTTTAACTTGCGTTTGTGGATTCAGCGATGAACTGTGTTCACAACCAATGGTTTTTGGAAGTGTTCCTGAGCCAATGCAGTGATTTCCACTACAGAGTTGTATTTATTTTGAATGCAGTGGCACCTGAGGGCCCGAAGATCACAGCCAATCAATATTGGTTTTCAGCCTTGTTCTTTGCATACAGAGATTTCTCTGGATTTTCTGAATACATTATGGACCATAGATGATGAGATCCCCAAGTTCTTTGCTATTTTACATTGAGAAACATCCATCCATCATCTAAACCTAGGGGCAATTCAGCATGTCCAATTGGCCTGACGGCATGTCTTTGGACTGTGGGAGGAAACCGGAGTACCCGGAGGAAACCCACGCAGACACGGGGAGAACATGCAAACTCCACACAGAAATGACCCTGGTCGCCCGGCCGGGAATCGAACCCAGGCCATTCTTGCTGTGAGGCGACAGCGCTACCCACTGCGCCACCGTGCGCAACCAGTCTTTCACAAACTGGTGAACGCCTCCCCATCTTTACTTCTGAAAGACTCAGTCTTTCTGGGACACTCTTTTTATACCCAATCATTTTACTGACCTGTTGCCAATTTTTAGTCTTAAAAACTCTCACCAAATATCACCCAACAGCTCTGACTTTTAGATGAAAATTTTAGGGTTGCAAGGGCACAACTAGTGAAGTTACTGTTTTTTAATTGATACTATTACAACTTAAAAAATCTGAGAGGGATTCTTCAAAGGACCTCAGTAAAGGTTATATAGAGAGCTATGACAACCTAAAGAACCATTTGAATGCTTGATTGTTTTATGTAGTTGAATGGGAATTCCATCAGTTTTTTCTGAATTGTCCTTTGAGACCTTTGAGATAAGGTTTTGACCTAAAATATATTTTTAAAACATATTTATGGCAGAGAGGTGCATGCAGGGTGTTACAAATTGTCATTATAAAAAAAAAATAATAAACTCATATAAAAAAAATATGCATAACCAATTTTTCAGATTTTTGTTTTTCTTTACCATTTAAACTCATTTACCTTGCATGAAGCTTCCATGATGAATGGATCAACAGAATGCTCCAAAGTTACTGGAAACAAATTTTCCTTTATCTTTCATTTTAAGTTAAAAATGTTTTTGCGATGATCTAAAAACTCAGAAGAACTTCACATCAAACCACTCTAAATAACTTTCTTTACATCTTGAAGACTCAATTATGCAACAACTTCTGATTGTGTTGCCTCCGCACAATTACTATGATTGGTTATTTACCATTTGGCAAATGCTCTTTTCCAGGGCTACTTACAATTTTGACCATTTTACACAGGTAGGCGAAGGTAGTGTTAGGAGTCTTGCCCAAGGACTCTTATAGGTATAGTGTAGGGCGCTTGCTAAGTCAGGGGATTGAACTCCAGTCTACAGCATAGAAGGAAGAGATGTTAACCCCATGCCACACCAACCCCTGGCCGTTTTACTCTCTATTGCATTATTATTTTTATTATTATTATTATTGTTATTATTATTATGATGATGTAAAATATTGATGATGTAGAAGCTCTTGTACATAACTCTTTAAAGAACCTTGAAAAATGGTTCTAAATCACATTAAAAGGGCTCTACCATAGTTATGTAGTCTTATATGCAGTTATATAGCCTTATGTAGAAGCTCTTTCACTATGAGAGCGATGTATCTTACATATTTTGAACCGGTAAGTTCTCCCGTTTCCTACCTGGTGCTTATCAAGCTGCTGATTTGTCACTCTGATAGTATGTGCGTGTGTGTCCGTGTTTAAAGATTTGGCACTTTGATAGCCTGCATGTCTGAGGGCAGCTTTGCAGGTGTTCCCTGTCTGTCATACAGGTACCTTATCTTCCCTCAGCTATCTGGGCTATCTGGGCTATCTGGGTAATCGTGCATGCAGCCTGGGTCTCACCTGCGCTATCTCGGCCGGTTTGGTGCTGCAGAAAGACTAAACGGCTTCTTTAGACACGCACAGATCCCTGCCAAGTTCACAGTCGCACACTGAACTTCACTGTGAACCTGAATAGCTTCAGACTCAGCGCTCAATCACACACTTTAGTGCTGCAGCGCCGAGTCCTACTTGCAGATTGTGTTGTGTTTGTGCATTTTTTCCATGCTAACACACCTGATTCAACACATGAGGTGTTTATCAAGGCCTTTGGGAAGTGAGTCATGTGTGTTAAGGCTGATCTGCACTTCTGCAAATGTATCTGTAAATGTATCTGCTTTGAGACGCAGAGAAGGGGGTCAGGGTAAGCCCGAATCTGAGGGTCTGTACGTGTGTAGTTTCTACAGTAAAATATTGTTTTCAATTTAGTATGCTGTTTTACTTTAAATGTGTTTTACAGTTTTATACAGTAATCTGTCATGAATTTTGAGAAAACATTCATTTATTAGTCATATCATTGTAATAACATGGTAATGACACATCAAAACATAGACTATCATTGGCTTTACTGTAAAATTACGCATTGAAGCTTCATCTTTACTGCAATTTAATTTTGTTTTTTCTGTTTACCATTATTTAAATGTTAAAAGAGCTGGCTGAGCTGTTTTGATAGATCTATCAACCAGGATAAATGCAACAAGTTCATAGTTAACTGGCTATAAAGTTAGGCAACATTAGCATGGCTAGATAACATTCACTGGCTGTCGAAGAACATGCAAGCTTACCTAGCACAAACTGTAATAACATAAATAAAGCATGGGATAATTTCATTCCTGGTCTTTTTTTTTTTTCATTTTGGGCCATAAAGTCTGTCAAAACATGGAAAAAGGAAAAGGCCAACCACTTGCTCTTGTAGTATTTTCCTACCCTATAAGATTCTATTAGTTTGTTAGCACTAAGCTAATGGTGATTGGCATGAACATTCATCATTGTCCATATATAACAACTACCAAGCAAAGTGGAAATAAATAAAGACATATACCCAGTGGCTAAACTACCACAAACGACCAGGTAATGTGGAAATAACCAACGAAAAGACTAACCCAGTGGACCAATCACAGTAGAAATTACCAAAGAAAGACATTAACCTAGTAGCTAAACTATCCAAAAACTACCAAGCACAGTGGAAATGACTCAACAAAATGACCATAATAATGTGAAAATAACCAAACACACTAATATGGTGGCTAAGCTACCTAAAAAGTACTAAGCATAGTGGAAATAACCAAAAAAAAGACATTGCCTCATGGCTAATCTACCCAAAAACTACCAAGAAAATAACCAAAGACGTAAACCCAGTAGCTAAACTACCCATAAACTATCAAATAAAGTGGAAATAACCAAGGCAAAGACATCAACCCAATGGCTAAACTATCCAAAACCTATCCAAAATCTACCAAGCACAGTGGAAAATATTCCAACAGCCTAAACCCAGCAGAATGTTTAGTTAAAAACTGATTTCTGGACAGAAATGTCAAATTAGCCTGACGATTTGGCACCAATCTCTTCAATATTTTGCGTATGTTCATTCATGGCGTGGACCTTTTGAGTTAGTGGTACTTGGTTAACATTGACCAATGGATTATCATCTAATGTGCTTTGTAATTTGCAAAATCTAATGAAGCTTTACAGCATATTTCTGTATTTAAGTGTGGATGTGGCCTCAGCGCAAGTAACAACAGAGCAGAACAGGCTTCAGTTTCGGTGTTTAATTTAGGGGCATTTCATTTTTCCTGGAAATTTGAAATGGTGTGAAAGTAGATATTACTCAGTGCCGGAGAGGAACATCTGGAGAATGGTGTGAGCGCATACATAATGAACGTGTGTGAATGTGTGTTTGTGTGAGACATCTGCTGCGTAGAGCATCGCGGTGGTAAGTGTGACTAAAGAGAGGCATATTTCAGCCAGCTGGGAGTGCCTGGAGTCTAACTACGGTGCAAAAAGATTGTGTTTTCTGTGAATTAAAATATTTTTCCACCAAACACATTATCCAAACACTAACTGAACACTGTTCGACAGGACCTTTGGCCTTCTGCTTCCAAAAGTTACACAGCGTATTGTAGTCGTGGTGCATTTAGCAAACTCATTACTAGAGTGAAAACACTACGTAGAAATCTTCTCCATTTCACTCACTCATACAAAACAAAGGCTTTTGATATGCTTTCAGATTTAGTTACTGATTGAAGTGGCAGAACAATGTTTTTCCATTCTGAAAAACAAGAAGCCCAACAGTAATTTTACATCAGATTTAACCGGCATTTGATTAATACATTTCCAATAATACATTTTCTCAGAGGCAACAATCACTGTGTGCTTCTGAATTTTATTTTGTATTACTTTATAGGCTGTTAGCACAAGCTACAGATGCTACAAGGTACTGAAATAAAAGTTTGACAGACATAACAAGAGTAACAAGTTGCAAAGTCAATTAAAACAGAACTGAAATTGAATTGAACTGGAAATTAAAGCTGAATAGAAATGGAAAAGGTAAATTCCAGCCTAAAGCTAATATTTATTATGTGATTCATGTTATGCCATATTCTATATAATATCCAATGCATTACACAACGATTGGGAATGTCAATCAATTTGGACTGCTAGCCTAGCCACTGAGCTGCAGGCTGATAAATACAACGATGCTAGTATTAGTGTCCTCTTATCACACTGAACAAGATTTAGAGCCACCAGTTAGGGCAAAACTCAAATTTGACCCTCTAAGGTTGACGATATCGTTTGCAACATCAAAGAACATCGTACATAAAATAATAAACGTCTTGGGAACGCTGCATGCTAGATACATACTTTCATTTTTTCTAGAAGGTTAGCATGTTGCTATTTCAATGAGGGCTCTGCTGTGATTGTATTCCTAGGCTTGAACTGCATTTATTTTGTAAAATAAATCCATAATTACAAATCCAACACTGAATGTCTTCTGTGATTATTTATCCATTTCTCTGCATTGAACAAAGATAACAGGGCTGTTAGCCATCCACTGATGCCTTGGGTGGAGTCTGTCGACCAATCAGTGGCTGTGTTCCTGCCTGGTCGACCAGTCAGAGTGTTCCTGACTTGTTGCCAGAGCAATGCTACCCTTCCATGCGAAATAAAAGTATGTGTCTAGTCTAGCAGTCTTTCAGCATTCATGAAAATTTTTTTTTTTCATCTTTTGATGTTGCATATGACATCATCGACCTGAAAGGGTAAAACAGCCCCCAAAAATCCATCTCAGAGCAGTTGTAGTTTTTCAAAAGGTCCTCCCACCTTCAAGATACATCATCAGAAGGGAATTTTCCAGTCCCAGTCCATAAACAGGAAAATCTCACACTAGACCAGGGGTCAACAACCCAAATGTTAAGAAGAGCCATTTTGTCCTGTCAACAAAAATCAAGCCGCTTTGGGAGCCACAACATTTTATGTCCATTTTACCATCTTGGCTGTAAATATGTCTTTGTGTATGCTAATGTGCTAGTGTAGGTGAAAAATATAAAATAAATAAAAAAGCAGACTTACTTTGCTCTGCTTTAAGCTTTAGCTCAGCTATAGCTGCTTTTCTCGCATCTCTGGCAGGAAACCTTTCCTTAAAAGTAGAACAGTTTCTTGTAAAATGTCTCACAACTTTCAATTGTTTATGAGGCTTAAGTCAGCTTCTCATTTGCCAGCTTCTTAATCGAATTTTCCCGTTCCACCTTAAAAGGTGCCTGAGGTGCCAGAATGTAACTGCTGCACCGTTTAAGGTGGAACAGGAAAATTCGAATGAGAAGCTGGCAAATGAGAATCTGACTTCAGCTTTGTGACTTTTTAGTGTTTGACAGTTTCTCGTTGCAGATTAAACATATCCAACTAGAATGTTTATGAACACAAATGAATCCATTCCTCGCCAAATTTTCAATGTATGTCTTATTTTTTATTTTATTTTATTTTTTTTTGCTTTTTGCTTTTTTCTTAGCTACTAGCTAGGCAAGATTCCTGTCTGAGTTGCTATGTGACCAGCAGTCTGCTCACCAATCTTCAGAGTTAAAGAGCGAATTAGCAGTTATGCATGAACTCCAGCATTTAAGACTATTTATTGTTAAAAATGTGATCAGCAGAGCTTTATTTTACTGAAAAGGAGGATTATTTATCTAAAGTTTTTCCTAAAAATCATATTCTGCTGTGGAGCCGCAACAGGGCAATAAAAGAGCCATGTTGCTGACCCCTGCACTAGACACTACTACTGTGGATGTTCAATAGGAGGAAGTGGGCACGTTTACAACAGATGTAGCGATGGTTGCATTTGGCATTTTGGCCAGAGTGTCATTTTAACAATGAACTCCAAAATGTAGATATTTGGATGAATTTGCACAACATTTTGTCATTAATCTGAATATTCTGTAAAGCTTGTCCAACCTCGCAACACTGCCTATAGAAGAATGCATTGGTGGGCGGAGCCTGGAGAAGTCAATTGAAATGGAACTGAAACTGAATTGAAATGGAATTGACCCCAACCTTGCTGTGAGCAGATCTTCGGATTGCTTCGTGCTGCTTTTGGCTTTGATCTGTGACTCCTGCGTTGATGACAGAAGAGGATAAGAAGGCAGTGTAATCCTATAGAGGGGAGCGTAGCCCACCACACTGGGGTGTGTGTATGTATGTGTGTGTGTTGGGGCTGCATAATGACTGAGGGCCACAGCTGTGGGCCTTGCTGATGCAAGAACAAAACACACACACATACATACACACACACACACACACACACACACACATACACACACACACACACTGCAGGACAAGGGGATAAGCCCCTTTATAGAAGGAGGCCTATGACTTAGAGCAGCTCTGTCCCTGACCAACTTAAGGTTCAAAGGGACGAGCCAAGCTGAACCTCCTTAAACAAAGCTTTACAGAGGAGCACACACACTGGCCCTTATTCATCAAAGTTGCATATGGTGAAATGTTATCGTACAATGAGTGCATGTAAAATTTCACCAATTTCATTTTTGGCGTATCTGCACGATTACATTCGTGTGAATTTGAGCATAATATTTTAATAACTTGATAAAAAATGCTGGCGCTTGATTTCACTCACTGAAGCTGATTCATCATTTGCGTTCAAATCTCTGCTTGTTTCCACATTGAACAAAAGTTTCATGAATCAGAAACAGAGTAGTTGTACTAGAATGTCATCATTTAAATGAACTCTTAACTCTTTTTTTGCACAACTTTAATGAATAAGGGTCACTGTGTGTGTGTATCTTAGTATACTACCACATTCAAAAGTTTGTAATCGCTGTTTTCAATAATAGCTTACCTGTTTGTTGAAGACATTTGCATAAAATAACTCTTATATGATGTTACTACGCAGTGTTGAGCCATGACTATTAGAGCCAAGCCTTCAGTTTGGGCCATTAACGTCAAAACTGCATTAAAAAAATGAGGAAAATGCTCTTTTCTGCTAGCACACCTATATGATTCCAGTGGTATGTTAGTGCTGATGTTCCTGAACGGTTGTGGCTGTTCTGTAGACATTTGAAGCTCGTAAAAGACATTGCATGTTTTATTGAAGTGTGTAATAGACAAATTGACATTTATTTTACCATGTAGAAGTTTCACAGCGAGTTTCAGTAGTCACAGAGCTGCCGACTGAAACATATTCATCAAGCTACCATTCGGACTCACAGTCAGTGACATGTCTAGGACTTCCAGAAGGCCTAGAGTGATGTTTGTTCTCGTAAAATAGGCCTCAATATCATTGAATGTGTCAACTTCTAAGTCTAAACTTTGGAAATATGAAAAATATCCCTATAAACTTGTTTGTACAACTAAAAAGAAGTATTTTTGAAATGAACGGAAGCTGTAATAAAGGCAAAGTACTGACACACTACATACTGATGAAGGTTAGTCTGACATTCGCACAGTGCTATATATGCGTATGCTTGCGCATCTGTATGTTAGTGTGTTTGAGTGTGTGTGTGTGTGTGTGTGTGTGTGTGTATCAGTGTGTTAGTGTATCTGTAAATGCAGGTGTGTGTGTGTTCACCACAGGGGTGTCCGGTCCCCCTTGGCCGGCTGTCATGGTTATTATCGGTGCGGATTTGTGTCGGCCGTTTGATGTTGCGGCCGTAATATCTTCCGTACACACTTCATGCTAACTTCTAAAAGAATGAAAGGAGCAGAGGAGGGGTGTGTGAGAGGGGAGGGGTGGAGGGAGCGGGATGGGAAGGGAAGACTCTTTAATTAGAAAGAAAAATCCGCATTGTGAGGTTGGCGGGAGGGAGGCCAGCTTTAGCGTCTTCACAATGGCTGAGAAGGAGAAGTCACTTCTAATGCCGCTTTTGATCAGCACCGCGCTTTTGTGTCCCGCCTCACACACTTTCCCCACTCTGGGTAAACGCTTCTGAGTAACTGATAATGCAAGGCACACACACACACACACACACAGATCTGTTTTCATACAGTGTCAGGACATGGGGTCATACTTATTCACCATATTCAATTGAAGAACCTGTAATAACATGTCACATTTGTATTTTATGCTAGTACCTATATGTAATATACCCCATATGTGTTGTATAAATAATTATCTACATGTAATAATAATGTCATATATATATTATTATGTAAGTACCTATGTATAATAATAATGTCCCATATGCATTATGTCAACATCTATATGTAATAATACTGACATATGTCTTATTGATAAGTAGCTATCTTTATATATAAAATAATAAAATATCCTACATGTATTATATATATATATATATATATATATATATATATATATATATATATAAGTAGGTTATTATTACATATAATAATAATGTCATAAATGTTTTATTAATGTGTGAGTGTGTATTTTAAAAATAGTACCTCGTATTTATTATTGATATGCATGTATGTATATGTAAAAATAATCTCATTTTTATTAGTAGTGTGTAAACATTTATTTGTAATAATTATATTTCTCACATGTATTATTAATATGTACTTGTATAGAACAATAATGTCACATGTATTATTGATATGTAGGTGCCTATATGTAATAATACATCCTGTATTTGTTGTATATAGGGAAGTACCTATATGTAATAATCATATGGCCTATCTATTATTACACTTTGAAAACACCTAATGCTTTTTACCTTGTGTGAACATTTAACGATGAACAGACCATCAGAAATGGTCCAAAATCACTTAGTAAATCTCATTACAACAATATACGCTGTATATTTGTGGACATCTCTTTATCCAACATTTTTAAATCAGGGGCATTAATAGGGAGTTTGGCCCCCTTTTACTGCAGTAACAGCCTCTACTCTTCTAGGAAGGCCTTACTCAAATCCTGGAACATTGCTGTGAGGAGTTGATTGCATTCGGGATGATTAGTTCTGGATCTCTCCAGCTGATTCCAAAGGTATTGGATGGAGCTCCAACATAGTTCCACTGCTCCACAGCCCATTGCTGGGAGACTTTACATCCATCTAGCTGAAGCTTGGGTATAGGCTTATGTGCAGCCTTTCTTAGGCATCCCATTTTATTGTCAATGCTTTTCTAAGGAGATTATACAAAATATATATGCAACTAACACCTGTGGCAGCAATGGATGCACTGAAAATACTAGAATGTGGCGTCTGGATACCTTTGTTTTTTTGTTTTTTTTTGTTTCATTTTCCTATTAAGATGTCATTTCAGAGATGACAGCAACAATAAGTAACTACCAGCATATGAAAAGAATTTCCTAAGCGTATTTCCCAAGTGTATTTATAGCTTGGCCTTTTTTTTTCCTCTTACAAGGAGTGACTGTTATCTCTACCTGTAAATATGTATTGGCTTTCTTTGCATTATTTCATAACTCACTGAAATTCTGTTAAAAGTGCAGATTCTAAACTTTCAGTACTATATTTGTATTTCTAGATAGAAGAGGAGGTTTCAGAGGAGAGTATTGTACAAATGGTAAACAAATCTGAAATGCAGGCTTGATACTGTCAATGCAGAACATAAATCGTAACTCATTATATAATAATGTAATTGAGTTACAGTAAGTTAAAATATAATATATGTATTATTTTAGTGGGTTAGTTTGTATTGTATTAAGACTAGAGCTCTGCTACACTGACTGACAGATATGTAATGTACCAGTTTATCCCAGCAGGGTTGTTTTGTTATCAAGCACTTAGTTACAAAGCAATGCACGGTAAGTCAGTGTCTGCGATAACCCATCTCTGTTCGATTTTCAAATTTAGCAGGGCCGGTCTGGCCGGATCAGGTCAGATTTCAAAGTTGCAGGTAGGGGTCAGGTTTGGACGCCAATTCCACACTCATGCAGACCTCTAATTTTGACTAATCAGCTAAGACGAAAACAAATATGACCTTAAGGCAGATTTAGCTGCAAGCTATAAAGATACTTATACAAAATCCTGAGATTAAAATACTGCAAACAATTGCTCAGCTGGTGTTTGGTCTGTGTGTGTGTGTGTGTGTGTGTG
Organism: Colossoma macropomum; assembly: GCF_904425465.1. Lineage (NCBI taxonomy): Eukaryota > Metazoa > Chordata > Actinopteri > Characiformes > Serrasalmidae > Colossoma > Colossoma macropomum. The sequence goes on along the minus strand of NW_023494801.1, from coordinate 28,504,015 downwards.
TGTGTGTGCGTGCGTGTGCGTGTGCGTGTGCGTGTGCGTGTGTGTGTGTGTGTGTGTTTGTGTACAGAGGACCATAAGCCTGTGACTGGCTCATACCACCATCAGACCACACACACACAAACACAGGAAACCCCTCTGGCTCTCTGTCTGTAAGTTCCAGACTCACCTGTGATCAGCGTCAGTCACTTTCCACCACTAATTATAAACTCAGGTCTGTCTGTGCATGTGTGTGTAGGGGTGTGTGTGTGTGTGTGTGTGTGTACTTCTTACTCAAAGTTACATCATCTTTTGTCCAAGTATCCTATATTAATTCTCATATAATTGCATAAATCACTAAATATTACAAAAGAGGAGGTCCTATGGTTCAATAACCAATTCAATTAGCAATGCAAATGGAATTGAGTATAAATCTGCAGTATGCTAAATTTTTACAGTCTGATAGTAATAACTGTGAAGTGATTTTTATCCAGTATAAATCTGCGGTATGACCTTTATACAGTCTGAAATAATAACTGTGGAGTGATTTTAATCCAGTATGAATCTTCAGAGTGTGAAGTATTATACAGTCTGATAGTAGTAGTTATGGTATGATTTTGATCCTGTATGAATCTGCAGTGTGTGATGTTTTTACAGTCTGACAGTAATAACTGTGGAGTGATTTTAATCCGCTATCAATCTGCAGTGTGTGTAGATTTCATAGTCTGATTTTTATCCAGTATGAATCTGCAGTGTGTGTAGTTTTCATAGTCTGATTTTAATTCAGCATGAATGTACAGTGTGTGTAGGTTTCATAGTCTGATTTTAATCCAGTATGAATCTACAGTGAGTGTAGGTTTCATAGTCTGATTTTAATTCAGCATGAATCTACAGTGAGTGTAGGTTTCATAGTCTGACTTTAATCCAGTATGAATCTGCAGTGTGTGTAGGTTTCATAGTCTGACTTTAATCCAGTATGAATCTGCAGTGTGTGTAGGTTTCATAGTCTGACTTTAATCCAGTATGAATCTGCAGTGTGTGTAGGTTTCATAGTCTGACTTTAATCCAATATGAATCTGCAGTGTGTGTAGGTTTCATAGTCTGATTTTAATTCATGTGAATCTGCAGTGTGTGTAGATTTCATAGTCTGATTTTAATCCAGTATGAATCTGCAGTGAGTGTAGGTTTCATAGTCTGATTTTAATTCATGTGAATCTGCAGTGTGTGTAGGTTTCATAGTCTGATTTTAATTCAGTGTGAATCTGCAGTGTGTGTAGATTTCATAGTCTGATTTTAATTCAGTGTGAATCTGCAGTGTGTGTAGATGTCATAGTCAGATTTTAATTCAGTGTGAATCTGCAGTGTGTGTAGATTTCATAGTCAGATTTTAATTCAGTGTGAATCTGCAGTGTGTGTAGGTTTCATAGTCTGACTGTATTAATTGTGGAGTGATTTTAATCTAGTATGAATCTGCAGTGGTGGTCATTTTTACAGTCTGACAGTATTTATTCCAGAGAGATTTCAAATACAGTATGAATCTACATTGTGTATTGTTTTAGAGTGAGTCATAATTGTGGTTTGATTGCAAATCCAGTGTGAATCTGCAATGCGTATAGTTTTTACACTCTGACAGCAATAACTGTTAATTAATTAATGACCTTCTGTAATTGGCTGAACCTGAATTTCCTCAGCGATAGTGAATCTGTCCATATCCACCTCACACCAACTTAGTCAAAACACAGTAATGTAGGGTGTTGTTATACCCTTTTCCATCATGATTCCCAAAACTTACCTGGATTACCAGCCTATATTTTACTGCAGTCTGACGCAGCTTGTAGTGGAATTGGTTTCCTTTTGTGGAGTATTTCTACACCCTGGGGCTGAAAAACTGATTTCTGTTCTATTTCAGCCTGTTCAGACTGCTGCCATATTTCAGACACTGTCCTCAACTAGTCAACCGACTAGTGGATTTATTAGTCGACTAGTTGAGTAGTCTATGCAACCCCAAGGACCGCAAGATCAAAATTGGAAAGGAAACATGAATTTAGGTTCCCTGGGCTTTCAAGGGCAGAAAGAGAAAGATGATTAATGACACTTTAGGTAAGACAGGGTTAATGAGGTTTATTCCTTTAGTCATCTGCCTGGTGGGGGGGGTGATTTGTATTGCCCTGTACATTCTGCGGCCTTTAGTTTAGACTAGCAATCAAGTCAGAGCTTGTCATCAGCCTAGTCATGGATCATGCAGAGTTTCTGGGTTTCTACAGCGATGACAACAGGAGGAAGTGCATAGTTTCTTGGAATGCAGAGAGCAATCCATTTTTTTTTTCCTTCTAACAATTACCATGTTTTTACTCTTTTCATTTCACTATGTGTGGGGAATAGCAGCTAAGTATGTGCGTAATAATAGAGACTGTGTGTGTGTATGTCTAGAGAATAGAGCTCTTGCAGCTGTGCAGTAGTCTGGGACAGCTGGGTTCTTCCGGAATGTTCCATAATTTCCACTTCACTGCTTTTCTTTTGACCCAAACCAAACTCTGGACCAGGCTGTGTGTGTGGTTGTGAGAGAGAGTGAGTGTGTGTGGGTGTGTGTGTGTGTGTGTGTGTGTGTGTGTGTGTGTGTGTCCACTAGTCCACTAGTTGGCCTTGTGGGCAACAGTTGACTAGTTGAAGCCAGTGCCTGAAATACAGCAGGCTGGGGAGTTTTGTGTTTTCTGCTAAACACAAAATCCAAAGTACTTTATTATTTTTTAATACCACACTAGATGAAACCAATGCCACTGTAAGCTGTATAAAACTGCACTGAAATACAGGCTTGTTAGCCAAACCTGGTAGGATTTGAAAGGAAAAGGCCATTTGTCTGACATGCAAAACATCCAATCAAAGACTGTTTAGCGTAACATATTATTAGCATTTAGCTTGATTTTTGCCAGACAGTGCATCTACCAGAATCAGTTTAAATTGTCTGTGAGAGAAGACATTCTGAGAGCTGTGCTGATTTTAGTGTGCAGTTTACATCAGACAATCTGTGTGTTTCTGTGGGAAGAGTGCCTGAGGCTGAAACTCACTGAAATACAAAAAAAGTAAAACAAAAAATCTTCTGCAGTGAACAAGCTGCAGCACCTGCCACTAGAACCAGGCCCTATTAGCAACGTACTAGCAAAATACTTTTCCCAGATGCCTGTAACACATTTTTTAATATGGTAATGCAGACTTGTCAACTAATCAACTACATTTTTGATTGACTAGTGGACTAGTAAACATGAATAGTCATGCAACCCCTAGTGTGTAAGTGTGTGTTTTTAAAGACCAATCCTGATCATGCGCACACAAATTAATACAGTAGAGTGACAGTTCAGTTCAAAAAACTATTCACAATTGACCCCTCAACCCAAATGTTGATCTGAGAAATGTGGCTCCTGCTGGGCTAAATGGCAACTACAGTTTAAAACAAATTCTTTAGGTCTGAAATAAGGACTGACTCTGAATTGTCTGCACCAATCAGTATGGCATGTGAACAACGGTCTATGTTGGGGGTGTTAAAGTACCAGACAGCCTCATATGGCTTGTTACTTATTCACAATTTATCCCTAAACCTGTCCTGCAAACGTTTTTCCTCATGTAAGTTCCTTGTTTTTGTATAATGCCCAGCTCAATGTGACCGAATTTAAAACATAAGTTTAAATAAAGGTTGGTTGATTGATTTACAGTTCAACAGTATGTATAGATAATAATCACATAATAGAACCAAAGGACAATGTCGATTTGAGTTTGGAAAAAGTTAACCGAGTTGTCATTTTATCTTTTGAAAAAGTAAGTACATCGCTGGTTTCAGTAATCAGTATTACCCTCTTTGACAGAAACAACTTTATCTAGGCATTTTCTGTATCTGGGAGAAATCTTTGCCCATTCCACCATCCCAAATTCTTTAAACTGTCCAATATTTGAGGGATTTCTTGAATGTACAGCCCATTTCAAATCCCCCACAGCATTTCAATGGGAATTTAATCTGGGCTTTGACTAGACCTTTTCAAAACCCTTCCTTTTGATTCATTTCTTGGTAAATTTACTTGGATATTTGGGATCATTATTAAGTTCAAAATTCATAGTTGGGAAAAGGGGCACTTTTTCCTGCATTTTTTAACCGGCCCCCTGGAGAAGACAGCTTGGCTGACATGTCTTGGCTGATTGGCTACTTTTGGGGTAAGTAAAATTTCCTTTAGACAATAATCAGATCAGTGAGTTTACATATCTTAGTTCCTTTATGAATATTCTAATGCTGTAAAGAGTGAAACAGGGCAGAGGTTTAGTTGAAGTGATACTGAGGTTTGGGTTAACAAAAAATATTGTTTTATTTTTTCACTTAACCTATTTATCTTGCTTTTTATTTGAGTTTAAGCCAGTTCAATTGCTTGTCATCACATCAAATAAACCTTTTAAGTGAACAGTTCCTCATACACTCATGCATATATACTGTGATCATAATCAAGAAATGATTAATGTTTAAAGTCATTTACATCATTCATATATAGAGAAGTACTACAACACATCCTTAATAAAACATTTTCGTGTTGCTGTTGCTTATTGGCACGTGACCAAGCTGACCACATTCGCGGACAACACTAACGTAACACACTAACCACACTAACAGTACTAACTTTACCACAGTGACTCACAATACTTGCCACACTAACCACAATGAATTTCTGACTAACATACTACAAGCCTTACCGAAACATTAATCTATCACTGTAGTACTAACGTCTCTTGTAAATTTAATATAGTGAAGACCTATTTAAACTCTATTAATAGACATAGTAATAAGTGAAATATAAACAAAATCATCATTTGTGAGGTGCTTCTAAGTGGGAGGTTGTCCCAGTCCCTAGCCCCTATTTTTTTTTTTTTTAATATCTTTTTTGTTTTTGAAGTGAAGTTGAAAGATTGAGATTTATCATTTAAAAAATAAATAAATAAATAAATAAATAAAGCTGTTCAAAAAAATGCTGTTCCATGTTTTCACATCACTACTGAAACACAAAGTTTAAGTCCATAGGTGGAGCCTTATTTTAGCCATACCCCTGAATTTTAGAGCAGGAAGTGAGACTGCATCCCTGTCCCTCATGGCCACATGGTGAGCAGTTAGATCCCACTGTTTTGAAGTGAATGTGTCCCAAATTCTGAAAATCAGTGTGTATATATTGTCACAACTGAAGCATATATTTTCTAAATTAAGTAAACTTTTTTGTATTTAAGTGAAAAACATTTAGATTTCATGCTTGTACTACTGTTTAAAGCTGTGTTTGCTGGTCATGTACTGACTAGTGTGTATAAGTTATGCATGACATTACAGCCCCAAAATAAATAGCTTTTAGGCATTTTATACATCAGACGGCCCTTTGTTTACAAATATCTGGATTTGTTCTGTATTCTTCGTATTACCTGATGGACTACAACTACCATAAACACAAGAACTTAAAGGGGAACTCCACCAACTTTTCAGAAATTCTGCATAATTAAATGGTTAAGGTGTAAACAAAGTCATTCAGAGTAGTTTGGTGCAAAATGCTTAATTCTAGAGAAACTTAACAAGTCAGAATTGTTCACAGTGGTAGTGATATGAACCAGATGTCTGAAGAGTTTAAGGCCTCTAAAAGCTATATCACAGAAACATATTACACTTAATGGTCATGAATACTCAGCCTGATGTATGAGGCATTGTTTTACAGTAGTTTTAAGACAAATTTTGGCCTAAAATGTATTTTAATCAATTTATTCTTATCTGTTCATGGTGGAGGGATACATTAAGGGTGTTCTAAGGCAAAATAGTCCCCAAAGAAACCTTTTTTATTTTCAGATTTACCACAATTTTACCGTTATCAATATTACATATAAGCCTCAGAAGGCTTATGTGGTTTTGGATATTAAATAAAATGGCTATATTTGTGTTGCAGACATCAGAAGTCAGTAAGTTTCTCTACAAATGAGCCATTTCACATCAAACCACTCTGAATGATATTGTTTACATTTCAACCACTGAATTATGCAGACATTTAGAAAAATTGGTGGAATTCCCCTTTAATCTGTGAAAAAATGAAACTTCCATGAGCACTTAGACTCAAAAAAACTGAATAAAAATGTACAGATATGCACAAATGAATATCTACTGCATTAATGCAATTGTAATCTATTTTGTATTCACACACAATTAATTTCTTCTGGCATGTGGTACAATAGTGTGGCACTGCACAGCCCTGCATGCTGACAAGAAACAACATCATACCACAACTTAACATACTAACATTTCACACTAATTTACTATACAATTTCACCACGCCAACTTGTTTAATCACATCATTTAACTTCACACGAACTAACCCACCACACAAGCTTACTGCTGGTTGGCCACCAATCCTTCCCCCAACAGACACCACCATAAAAATGTCATCATGATGATATTTGTCTCCCTGTAGTCTTTTAATACCACTCAGCAGAAGGATGTCAACACCACCACTGGCCATGGACTCAGGCTTTAATAAACTCTGCGATGAAACAGAAGCCAGTCCACACCTATTGTGTGCTGGACCGTCCTGCTGAACAGGGCAAACACCGTCCTGAAAAGACGTCAACGCTGACAGAGAGAAGAAAAGGTGCTCGTCCTGTTTTTTCTAAACAGCATTATCACCACTGCATCAACAAATATTTACAAGTTTGCCTCTACTGGATCATCCGTCATTTCACAAGCAGCAACCTGTAGGGAAATAAAACGCTTTATATGATGATGAAGAGGTGGGCAGAGAGGGTGACTGGACAGAAGCCAGCGATGTGGAGGTTATCGGGTGCAAGCTGTTTGTGTGGTTGTTCGGTATGTTGCGAAATTCAACCGTATATGATTTTAACACTTTGGATGTTCCAACAATGGGGTTAAAAGAAGTTCATCTGAAGCCTCTAATAACAGATGTAGTGTTGTTATCATGGATCTAATCAAGGAACTTCCTTTCATCCTTCCTCTCTGACTCCCTGCCTAAAAACACACAACTTTGTACCACAGTTTACCACTACAGCACTGACTTAACACAGGAACTACACAATAGACAATAACATCACAATAACTGGCAGTGCTGATGCCAAATTAACTACATGAACCACATGCTAAAAGCTTATATGGACACCATGCTACAAGTACTAATCATGCTAACTAACAACATTAAGATAACACATTTTCAACATTGTTAACTTACCTCAATATAGAGGGCTGGAAATGTGCTGGAATGCACCATTCTAGACGTAAAAGTCAAGCTAGAATGGTTCTGTTCTGGTTCTAAATTGTGTAAAGAGTTTGTTAAATGCATCTCAAGTTCAACCTACCATCCATAATGGAAGGTCACAGAACTGCAGTAGGGTCCAACTAACAAGTCTCCATTGTAACAATTGTCAGTGCGCTTTGGAACGTGAAGGCACAAACGATAACAAAATTGTATTCTAGCTTTCTAATTGTCTTCAAACCTTGGATATGTGGTTTACTCATTGTAACTAATTCATTTGATGATTTATGCGTTTAGTCAATAGAATTAGTTTGAAATAAATTAGCATGCTAGTTAATGCTACTTGAACGCGTAATGGCTGATACGCAGCTAGCCTGCTAAGGTTAGCCATCCATCTCAAGGTATCTCAGGTAGTTTCAACAAAAGTGCAAAGGAGATGTTTTTGTGCTGTGGTTGGTTTATTTTTTCTCAGAAAATGTCTATACCTATTAGCTTATGAATATGTGACATATAAACATTCAAAGAGCCAAGTTTTGTTCCATTTTATATACTGTTGATAATAAAAGCTCTTGCTCTCCTTGATATCGCTGGTTTTAAAAAAAAAAAAATGTTTAATAGATTTTAGGGTGTTTAAGTTGAAAAGCTCAAGTTGCAAAGGCAGTCATGGGCTGGAGGTTAGGGAACCAGCCCTGTGACCAGAAGGTCACTAGTTTGATCCCCTGAGCTGACAGTACCTGATTGAGGTGCCCTTGAGCAAGGCACCTAACCCCCAACTGCTCTCCAAGTGCTGGGGATAGGGCTGCCCATCGCTCTGGGCAAGTGTGCTCACTGCACCTGTGTGTGTGTGTGCTTGCTGCATGGATGGGTTAAATACGAAGGTTATATTTTTCCCCATTGTGCAACTAATAATGTTCACTTCAAATAAACTGCTTTGTTTGGGGAATCCAGCCTTTTAAGGTCTGAATGAAAATGCCAAAGCTCAATAGAGATCTAGATTTATTATTTTTTTCTTTCAGTTAAGGTCAGAGACCCCTGTAAGGTAAATTCAAGCTTCTAAGAAACATCTTTCAGCTTATGAAATGCACTATTATGTTTAATGCAGGAATTGCACTGGATTTAAGCATTTATCGATTGATTATAGAAATGTATGAAAGGAAAAGCCATTTTTTTAAGGTGTATTTCAGTGTGAAAATGGCATTTTAGAAAACCTACACACTTAAAAATGATAGTTCTTCAAGTGTTATTTAGTAAAGAAAATCATTCTCTATAGAACCATGAACACTCAAAGAACCTTTTGTATGATTAAAGGGTTCTTTGCATCATTAAATGGTTCTTCAGACTTATAGGAAATGTGTTTTATATGGTTCTATAGAGAACCTTTTTGAAAAGGTTCTATAAAGCACCAAAAAAGGTTCTTCTATTGTTACATGCTTACAACTGTAGCACATTCTCCTTCAAAATGAAGAACCGTTTAACAACGCAAAGAACTCTTTAATCATACAAAGGGTTCTTTAAGTGTTCGTGGTTCTATATAGAACCATTTTCTTCACTAAAGAACCTTTGAAGAACCATCATTTTTTAAAGTGTAGGGTTCCCTTGTAACTTCACAGACCATTCACAGTAACATATTAGTAACAAATACAACACAATATTAAATACTACAAATACTACAAATACTAATACAACTAGAAACAACACCAAACCACAATAACTAACTACACTCATTAACAATAAAAACACACTCAATATAAAACTCAATTTAATAGTGAACAACACTACATTCATTTACTGACCACACCAACAAATCATTGCTGTCCAAAGAAAAACCTGTATTTCCAAAATAGTAACTTTACAGGAGAAAGCAAAAACCCTCTTACCTTTCAATGCAGGTTAATGTAAAAGAGGTTTAATTAACAGTGATTTTAGACCATTTCTATTGGTCCATTCATTGTGAAATCTTCACACAACATAAAGGGCAGCTGGTGTGTTGGAATTATGTAGAAAAATAAAAATCGACAAAAATGGAGATACATGGTTTTGTTTGGACAGCGACGATATGATACTGTAAAAACTGACACCACTATCAAGCAAAGAAACTTTAATATTATGCATCTAAGTAAAGCCATCTTATCTCTTCTTCTTCTCTCTTCTTTTTTTCTTTCTAGCCCTCTGTTCCCCGTATTTCTCAGTATATCCCCCTCTCTATAGTCTTGGCAGAGCACTGGTTTTTCAAGCTGGTACGTATTAACTCCTCTATCTGTTAGAAACCGCAGACCCAGCACTGATTAATGTTAAATGATTACATCTGATTACATGCAAATCCAGACCAACAACGTTAAAACTTTGGAGCAATGGGGAGAAGAAAACTCGCTGCCCCATTACTAGAGTTAGTAGGAATTTGCGTCAGTGCCTTTAGGTATTTGCAATGAACCAACATTAACATATCAATCTTTTCACCTAAATAAGTGCACTTACTGCAAGTGTATGTAAAAGCAATTGAATAAGAAAGCTGCTGACTTCTAAACGGACTTTTCCCACATGATTGTGGCCTTGTTTACACTTGGCATAAACATCCGTTCTCCATGATCCAATTTGTTCCTAAGATCAACATCCAGTGAACAGACAATGCATTTACATGTTCCCTTTTCAAATGTAGCTACTGGCATGGCCATAACTAGCTATAAGAACATTGAAGTCCAGGATAGTTTTGGAAGAGTTTTTTTAGCTCAACATAAGACAATAGAGCAACTTTGACCTCTTTAAGACATACAGCTATACAATATAGACTATAGCTACACTATAAATTTCTGCAAGAACATATAAAACTAAGTAAATTGAGGGCAGTTAATGGTTTATGTAGGCTCTTAATTTTATTAGAGATTTACACTTTTCGTAATGTTCCTCGCTAAATAACTGATCAGTTTATGCTACAGGCTCCATAGTTGGCTATGATGATACAATCACATAATCACATGAAAACTTTGTTAGTTCAATCTGAAGTTGTTGTATTGTGTAGCATTCTGATAATTAAGTATAGAACACAAGAGCGAGTGTGTTATAGTGAAATAACATCACGGCTGTGATTTGGTCACAGGCATGAGAAGAAGGCGATAACACATGACCTCGTATGTTTTAATGTTAGCAATTCCTTCCGCCAAATTATAGTTTTGTAACAATCAGCTTGTTGCTACATCAGAGTAACAAACTCTGCTCACTCGCTGCACAGTCTGCTGTAAGGCTCGCCTTTAGAAGTGCAGACTGAGGCATAAAACTGACGCAATATCAAGTTTAGCTCAGTTTTGTCAGTTTTGGCTAAATCAATACTAATGTTGTTTTGTTCCAGTCAGTCTGTAAAGCATTTTACAGCCCATTTTGTTTGGCAAATGGTATTTGGTTAATTTATGGCTAATTCTGGGTTGTTTAGGTGTTCTTCTGTCACAGCTGCCGACTGAAAAGTGTAGTGTAGTCTAGTGTAGTGTAGTCTCAGTGTAGTCTCATCTTCAGAGTCTGACCAAATCAGCTGTCGGTCAAAAGTGATCTTAAAAGTATCCATTTTCTGTTTGTGGCAAAGGAAGAAGTAAAAACGTTCAAATGGCTTGAGCATCTCCTACAGCTGTCAAAGTTGTTGCTTAGCAACGGCGTCTCAGCGGAGTGATAGTGTTTATGAAAAACACTTGATGTTATGGTGAAATAACAGCACGGTTAGAATGCTTCTCAACCAATCAGCTTGCATGGCCAGAACTAACTGTTGTATAATTCCTTACAATAGCCACATTTAACACGCAACCTGATAATCCGTTAATAATCCAACTAATAGCTCAAGTATGTCCATGCATACACCTCATATTCAAATAGACGAGTCTGATTGAGGCCTTTCTAAATACAGTTTCTATCCAATTGAATGAGGTGGGTAATCCTGTAAATAATCCGTTAAGTAGAAGAATAATAACCATGTAAACGCGTGTATCCAATTACATTCCCAATCGGAAAGTATGTAAGAGGAGACAAAGTTTATGTTTTAAACTTTAAAAGATGGCAGTGGGACGGGCGTCCAGCTTATGTGTCTCAGAACATGCTCCTCCCACCCTTCTTTAATAAGGACATGTGAAGGACGTTTTCCTGAGTCTGACATCATTTAAAAGTAATTAGAAACACAAGCACTGCTCACTGCTGCTCATCTCACTCTGACCGGACTCACATGATGCTCGTTGTCATGGTAACGTGTACACTAAGTGGTACTCTACCCATGTGCATAATTGTGGATGGTATTACTTGTAGTGTGCATGTAAATGGAGATTTTCATCAGATTGTTGAGTAGAGTGAGCATATAAACACCCCGGGCTTAATCTATAATCAGAATGTATTCAGTCGGATTGGCTCTTTGCATGTAAACATATTCATTACTACCATATTGATGAACTAGTGCTATACAAAGTAATTCAGAAATCAACAGATAATGTTAGACATACATCCAATTAACTGTGTGATTTTTAGTAACATTTTCCAGTTTACATGACCAAACCCCACTTTAATTTTTTAAATCACTTTTCATTTCACAAGCTGTACACTGTTGTCAGACTAAGTATTTTAAAGTTAATTATTAATATATTTTTTTCTTCTTACTTGTGCCTCATAACAGTTTGTTGTTTAAGTTGACATGCTTACAGTTTTAAGGGAAAACCTTAAAGTAATAGTTAAAAGTAATACACACAATTTTTTTCTCATTCAAAAAAATGAAAAAAATGAATATAGAAAAAGAAAATAATTGAGAAAAAACACAAAATTTATATATCATATGGAGTTCCAGTTTATTACTAAATAATATATTTTTTTCTGTGTGATGCTTAAGTCAATAAATATTTATTGACTTGTTGTAAGGTGTTTTAGTGAGAAAAGCCAAGTTTATGATACACCATGAAATTGCACACATTAAAAGTTGTTTTTTGTTTTTTTGTTTTTTTTTGCAGTCAAGCAATCAAGAAAAAGAAAAGATGGCACGTTTGCTAAGTAGACACAAGTGAAGCGTATAATGTTAAAGGAAAATAGGTGTTAAAAATTGCAGCCAGGTGTGGTGGCAGAACTGTGTACTCAACTTTCACATTCATAAACATACATGTCAGTACATACACATATGCCTAAAAATAGAGAGAGGGGTAAACGATATTCTACATTGTGGGTAGAGCTCAAATGGACTGCATTTAGATTATGCAGAGGTCCAATCACATTCACGAACATGGTTACACTTGTCTTTTAAATCAGTATATGGTCATCATCCACATGCAGGATGTATTTCAGTGGCAAATGTAAACAAGGCCTAAAAGGTGGCACCTGAGGTTTAATGTTAGAACTCCTCCTGAGACCAAAGGAGAAGCTCAAAAACCGCTAAGCACTCAAAAACAGCTTGGTGTTATAATGAATAACTAATATTATTATACAATAATTGTAGACTGCAGTAATTGCTGGTGATAAAAACAATATGTACATTTTTGTTTATTGTTACTCATAACTCAAGAAATAGAGAAATTCTGTCAAAAAGGAGGAAACTTTCAGTCTATACCAATTTATTTGTAATTGCAATTAATATTTGTAAGTGGACATATTTATGTTATATTGATTTTATCGTTTTAATTTAGATTTAAAGTTAGAAATGCAGATTTGAGTATAAATCATATGCAAATGTAGTTTATACCATGTAACTTTGTAATTGCATTGATATAACTAGAATACTTCAATTCCTGACTCCCGGGTGGTAGCTAGGGTGTTGCTAGGTGGTTTATATGGTATTTAAGTTGTTGATAAGGTGTTTCTAGGTGGTTGTTATGGTGTTGCAGATTGTTGCTATATGGTTGCAGGGTATCTCAGAGGGTTGCTGAGGTGTTGCTAACTGGTTGCAGTAGTGTTTATGGTCATTGCTGGAGTGTTGCTAGGTGATCTCTACAGTGTTCAACGTTGTTGCTAAGGTGTTGTTAGGTGGTGGCTATGGTGTTTCATGTGGTTGCTATGTACCAGATGATTGCTCTGGTATTCCAGGTGGTTGCCCTTGTATCCCAGGTGGTTGTTGTGGTATCCCTGGTGGTCGCTAGCTGGTGGTTACGGTATCTTTGGTGGTTGCTAGGGTGCTGCAAGGCGATTTCTATAGTATTCCTGATGGTAGCAAAGATGTTCCTAGGCAGTTACTATGGTATTCCACAACAATGCTAGAATATTGCAAGTGTGCTTGTATTGTCATGTCTGCCTACATAGTTCCACCATTCATTTTCTATGAGAAATGGAAAATCATCATTCAGTAATCACTGTACAGAAAAACAAAAAAACATATGTTGCTATTTGCAATCACTACTATGTAAAGTGAATGCACAGCTACACAACAACAGCTCCAGAATTATGAGGGTTTACTTGATCCTCAGTCTAGCTCTATACTGTTCTTGAGCTCTCAGGACAAATGAAGGTTTTCAAGAGCCCTTTACCATCTGAGGTATTTGGAGCTCAAGTAATGGTCTGAGTCTGGATGTTTAAAGTTTACCATGGCACTTTGGCTCTTAAATAACCGTTCTTGTTTTTCTGCTGGGGTTGTTCAGAGTTCACAAACACACACACATAGACACACACACACACACACACACACACACACACACAAATCAGCTAGCGTAAATAAGATCTACAGCCAATCAATTAAACCCAGTGGCTCCAGATATGCTTTTGGCCGAGACAGCTGAGAAAAAAGCAGTGTTTGAGCTCTGTGTTCAGAGATCAGAGTCTGATTAGAGTCGGCCCAGTCCAGAGTGCTGGTTACACAGTCCAACAAGATCACTGATTTATATTCCAGCAGCAGAGCTACATCTATATTGAGGCTCCAACCTGACTCAAATCTTACCCTGTACCCAACTTCAGAGTGTTATGAGTTCACTCATAATTTTAAAAATATGATAATCTTTGGAATCCTTAAATAGGTTTTAGCTTTCAGAACAAATTAAGATTTTAAAGGGTAAGGTTTCAACAGCACTGTGCCATCTAAAGAATTCAGATCTCAAAAGACCTGTTTAGATGTTTAATGTAAAGACGGTCGTGCACTTATTATGATATTATATAGCCTATTTCTAGATATTATTTACTTGTTTTAAGTAATTTTGTTAAGTAAAATTATTTCACTATACTGGCAGATAATTTTGCTGGTTTCAAGCATGTTTCTTGCAACAAGCAAAATTATCTGCCAATATAGTGAGATAATTTTACTTAAAAAATGACCTAAAACAAGTAAAACAAATGTCTAGAAATAAGGTAAATAATCTTAAATTAAGTTTGTAACAATCTCAACAGGAGAAATATTAGATTTATTGACTATTTTTAAGATATTTTTACTTGACAAGGTATCATTTTTGCAGTGTAGTGGCCATTTCTCAGGTGGAATGGATGATGAGCTGCTAGTGAACAATGAGGGGTGAAAGGGGAGGGATGAGAACCCCCTGCTGTGAAAACAATTCACACCTCTCCACAAAGACAGACACACTTTTTTTTAAACAGCCAATCTCCAAAACAGGTGGAAATTGCATTTTATGGCTGCTGTGAAAAGGGGTTAATGTTTGCCTATTTTGCTCTCGCTATAAATATTAAGCGATATTTCTTGCCACCAAATTGCCACAGTTTTCACCCTCATCTCATACAAGGCAAGGCACATTTGATCTCGCTGAAGTATCCTTCCTTAGTTTTGCACTGAAACCACAAGGATAATGTAGCTAACTAAAATTTGACTTTTTACCTGAATGTTGCTTTAAATGGTTGGAAGTAGGTTTGAATACAAATTAATTTTCACATGAAATAATCACAGAAACAGATTTACACACATGTAAAACCAATCAGTTTCCATAGTGAATCCATCTATCCATCCATCCATCCATCTATTCAGCTAATCTAAGATCCCTATACTACTGATCCCCATACTACTAAAGTCATGATGGCTGAGAGTTCTTAACCCTAACACCACTAAACAACTCTACCAATACTTCCAGTCAAAAGATGAAGCGTACACTCTGTTTAAAAACAAAAAAAAGCAAACAGTCAACACTACCCAGGAACACTCTTAATCAGATATGGATCAGATGTGGTATGAGCAGATCTCTCAGTGTCATCCAGAATCTCAGGAACCATCTGTTCCCTCCATGCAAACTCGTGAGAGTGTGTTACTCATGGCGTCATGAACGTGATATTCATTTCCTTCTTCAGGTGACACTTTCAAACAGTCTGAGCATGCTTATGCTGACCAGGCATGAATGTTTCTCATCTTGGCTCCTCTCTTAAAACTTCAGCCATGTGGCTCAGCACCAGTAAGCCTCTGCCTTCAGTATCATAGATCCTCAGGCCATTTACAAAAGAAGCTACTTTAGACCATTCAACATTGTAAGACCTTTGGTTCTGCATAAAGCAGTGGTCTCCTGTTCCAGCACTGGGAACAACAAATAATCTGTTATACAGTATTTGTGTGGTTAATAATTTGCAGAACTAAAAAGAATTCATTTGGCATATGTTACATGATATTCGAATCTGAATGTTGGCATTGGCAAAATAACCTTAGTGACTTTGAACTTGGCAAGATAGCTCATGCTAGGTGTACCAGTTCTTGCATCACCCAAATGGCCATCATGTTGGGCTTCTCATGCAAGACCATGCAATCAATGATCCTGTAGATGTAAACAGACTATGTCAGAGATCACTGAATTGCCCAGGAAAACAGTGGCCCACAATCAAGCACATCATACCCAAATTCAAGATGGATGTGCAGAACGTTATCTTAGAAAGCACTTACCAGACTTTTACTTCAAAAGGCCTAGTACAGCCCATGTCAAGTGTCAATGTTGTCAGTGAAGAAGGAGAAAGCATGTCGGCACTGGGCACAGGAGAATCAAATCTGAACCTCTGAAGAGTGGAAAGAAGTTACCTGGTCAGGCAAATCCAGGTTTCTTTTCCATTTTGGTGCTGGAAAAAAAACAGATTTTGATGCAAGCAACATGAGCATATGGGCCCATCCTTTCTGGTGTGAACAATACAGGCCTGTGGTGGTAGAATAATGATGTGGAGAATGTTTTTCTGGCATGTTAGGGCCCTGATATTATCTGAAGAATATCTGAATAGCATGGCATATCTGAACATCATTGCTGACTAAGTTCCTGCTTTCAAGGATGCAGTTTCTATACTCTTGGGTGGACCAGGTCACATTGCCAAATGGTTCTAGGACAGCTCTAGTTACCTGCACAGTTCCTAAATCCCAACCCTACCCCTGAATCTCAACTCTATTCGGCATCTCTGGGATAGGATGGAAGAGCTGGTTGCAGCAAGACCAATTTCAAGCAACTGTGCAATGCCATGACATGCTATAACATCCAAAAGCCTTTTAAAATTCTAAAAAACCTAAAAGACATGCTCATCAACCACGGACAGCTCTAGTGACCTGCACAGTCCCTGAATCTCAACTCTACTGGGCATCTCTGGGAAAAAAAGTGGAAGAGCTGTTTGCAGCAAGACCCATTTCCAGCAACTGTGCCATGCCACGACATGCTACAACATCCAAAAGTGTTTTAAAATCAACTTGATCATTACTGTTGATATAGATTTGGAGACCTCTCTTGTAGAAAGTGTAATTCTATGCAATGTGTGAAAGAATAATTTGTAATGTCAGCTGTGCTTCAGATCACTTTCTTGCTCAGAATGATGAATCTGACAGTTGTATGAGCATTATAAGGACATTCAGTAATCTTGGTGCCAATTTCTGATAGCTAGCTAGCAAACCACTGAAATGTCTTACCTGTTCAGGAAGAAAAGAGCCAGCTGTAGCTCAGTCGTGAAGGTCACGGAGCTGTCTCCACTTCTGGAAACCCAGGCTGCTGTTTATTCCTGTTTTAGTTTGGGCTCGGTTACTTTCTCATTTTGCTTGCCAACTCTCTTCAGTTCTGGTTTTATATCTCTTAGATTTAACAACAGGTGATGCTGCAGAGGATGAATAGTGTCTCCACGTTGAATGAGATCCCGTTCTGTTCACTAAAGCTACAGAGCTCTTTGGGTAAGCATGATCTTGTAGATTCTATTCTTCAGGCCAGGTGGTAGACTCTTGGTATTCTAGATAATACATTGAATATGAAAAGATAGCCCTACAACTTTTACTATGAGCTGTGAAGGTGTTCTTGTTTTCCGATAACACATTAAAACAGCTGTATAAACATCAAATAAAGCAGTGTAGTGGGAGCTTGTCAAAACAGAGCTGCTTTGTGTATCTGAAAAATCTTTGGTGAATCTGCAACTTGTTCAACTAAATAAACACAGTGATGATATTTCAAAGTGTGCATGATGATATTTTGTGTGTGGAATATTGTGATTTGCACTGTTGGAAATAAAGGTACTATACAGGTACATTTTTGTTCATCAAGATACAAGCAATGTAAATGTACCCTTAAAGGTACTACAATGGACTTAACGGTCTGTACCATTTCATAGGCCCAATCCCATCTTACTCCTTGCCCCCTACCACTTAGCCCTTAGCCCTCCACCTTGTACATTCACACCTAGGGGTAGGGTGTCCCAATTCTTGTTGAGATAGAGGGGTAGTGTGAAGTGTTAGGGCTACATAACCCTCCAAACAGAGGTTTTTGCAGAGGCACACTCCAAACAAAGTGTTATGAGAAAAAAGGTTGACCAAAAAACTCATAAATGTTCATATTTTCTCTGTTAAAAAGTTATGATAACCATTGTATTGTCTTAGTTTACGTCATTTCAATGTATTATCATCCTTTTGTTCATAACAAGCATAAAAAATCTATAATAGTATTCTAATGTCTTGGAAGGTAGTGGGCAATAATAAATAATTATCTCATCCCCCGCTTTGAAGGCATATGATGCCCTAGATTAACTAAAGCCCAGCAGTGAGGCTGCTGAACTTTACCCTCCTCTGCTATCACTGACTAGCAGGGTCGCCTACAGAGCACCACTAGTAGCCTGTTAATGAAATAATATGCTTTTTTTATTTGAGGGTCCCATTTCATAGGGGAAGATTTCAACCACTACTTGTTGTAACTCAGTTCCAAGGGGCAAGATGACACTCAAAAACAAGGGGTAGGGGTAAAAATAAGAAATGGGATTGGGCCCTAGCCTAATGTTTTACATAAAAAAACAGTGGAAGAGTGACAGTGGAATAGGGCACAGTTATGTCCCCTAAGTAAAAGTCTTGAAGATGTGAGAGTACCACATCAGGGACGTGATGGGGTACTACCTCAGTTACAGTTTAGCACTTTTTTCTGAAAGTGTACCTCATTATTAAATATCAGCTCATGTCCACTGTTATGGAACCAAAATAGAAACCCAGACTCCAATACGTGGGAGTACGTTCATAACACGTTCGGGTTGAACAACTCTCCTAGGTTTGTGTGACCTCTTTAGAAACAATAACACATAACTTCTCCTTGGTTGTGTCATGTTTTTGACACATGCTAGTGTGCGTGTGTGAGAGAGACAGCTGTGTGTGTTTTTTCAGGCCTCTCTCTTCCTCTCCGGAGGCTGTTTTAGTAACGTGTTACCTTGCTCCAGGTTAAATCTGTCATCGAGCAGGGCGGGATTGACGTGCTTACACTGTGTGTGTGTCTGTGTGCGCCAGTAAAAAGGTTCAAGTAGAGATCTGTCATGCGCACACACACACACACAAATACACACACACACCCACACACACACTCTTGAAAAACACAGAGAATGCTGCCAGCTGTCAGGTTTGTGAAAGCACATTCCGTTTAACGTCCTGCAGCTTTTCTCTCTCTCTCTCTCTTTCTCTCTCTCTCTCTCTCTCTCTCTCTCTCTCTCTCTCTCTCTCTCTGTCTCTATCTATCTTGTCTGTCTTTCTCTTGGATCAGTGCTGTATTGAACTGTGTCCAAATGCAGCATGTTGGGCCTTGCACGAAGGAAAGGCGTTGCTGTTGTGTTTTCAAACTGCAGGTTGCACTTAGAAAGGTGCTGAAAAGCACTCAGTACCCCCCCCCACCCCACATACACACGTGTTTGTTTTTATACAGTGTCAGGACATTGCTGTTTGCCCACACACACACACACACACACACACACACACATACATATATACATATATGTATGTATCTAAATGTAAATGTATTACATAATGAGTGCATCAACAGATATGTTCCGAAATTACTCAGAACAAAAAACTTTTCTACATTACATTAAACATTAAACAATAAGAACATTTTTGACTTTTCCTGAAAAGTTACTATTTAGGAGATGCGTGGTTTACTTTGGACAGCGATGATTTGTAAAACCTTCTGTTTGGTGTTTGCAGCAAAAGATTTAAGTAAAATAATCCAATCCACAAGCAAAATATTAAGTATGAAAATTTGTAAATACAAATAATGAAAATGAAAATGAAATCGAAATAATATTTGACCTCTTTACAACTACTGCTTTTATGTATTTATATATTGGTCAAATTTGTAATGCAAATCAAAAAAGAGATATTTCATTTAAAAAGCAGTGCATTTTTTATAGTTATGTGAAAAAATGGCAGCATGGTGGTGCAGTGGGTAGCACTGTTGCCTCACAGGAGAGCCTGGGTTCGATTCCCAGCCGGACAACCAGGGTAGTTTTTATGTAGAGTCTGCATGTTCTCCTGACTGCATGTCTGCGTGGGTTTCCTCCCACAGTCCAAAGACATGCAGTCAGGCCGATTGGACATACTAAATTGCCCCAATGTGTGAGTGTGTGTGTGAATGTATATGTCTGTATATTTGCCCTGTGATGGACTGGTGGCCTGTCCAGGGTGTTTCCTGCCTTCCGCCCAATGGCTGCTGGGATAGGCTTCACCTCCCCCCATGACCCAGAAGGATAAGCAGCTTAGAAAGTGTGTTTGAGTGGACAAAATCAATTTCATCTGAATCATCTTTCACCTTCAAAAATCCAACTAGACGCTTCCAGAGACCGAATAGTTATATTACCTTAGTGATTTGTATGTTTTTAGCTCCTGCAGTGTGTATACTCATACAGTATTTACAAGGTAATTATAAATGTCTGGATATGTTATCGTGGGCAATAATGCAAAAGGGGACTAAAATGTAACATTAATTTGGTACAGATCAACATCTCCAATCAAAATTATTTTTTCTTGAAATCTTGATTTGAAAGCTGCAGCCAGCATTGACTGTTCAGACACATTAGGCTAATGGAGTGCCAGCAATATGTCCGCCAGACTGTTTTTTCAGGATTTGCGAATACTTTATATATATACATTTTATCAGCTAATAAACATTTTGAATAAACTACTGTTATTACGAAATGCTACTGAAGTATCTAATTTTGGTTTTACTGAGCACAGAACAAGATCTTAACAAGCTCCCAATATATCGCTGCTGTCGGAACAAAACCTTGTATCCCCATTTTTGTCGGTTTTTTAAGTTTTTGACATAATTTGAAAATGCCTGTTGCCCTTTACATTTTGTCTAAATTTTTATGATCAATGGACTAAAAGAAACGGCCCAATGACTTTCCAATGACTTGGAAAAACGTCTGGTTCCATTGACTTACATTAAGAGTAAAGTATGTTTTTTCCTTGTCCTGTAACGTTACCAATTTGGAGATACGAAGTTTTGTTCCGACAGCAGTGATACGTTCCTAAAAATAGCTTTAACAAAATATGTGTAATAAATACTAGAATCGACATTTGATTTGTCCCATATATATATATATATATATATATATATATATATATATATATATATATATATATATATATATATGTCCCATATTATATATATATATATATATTAACCAATGAGACACTCTGATAAACTTGTTTGCCATCTCAGCCACTAAACCACCACCTCTGAGCAGATGGAGCAGAAAAACAACATCTGATTTGAGTATTACTGTCTGGCCCAAAGTTTCAACTTTCCAAACACACTTTTTCACTTGCCCCCTGTTAATTTCTATGGGGTCATTTGCATGAGGACGGCAAAAAAAAAGCTTGGCACTGACCCACCAACCTGCTGTATCAAACGCCACATGGCAAAGGGAGCGCATGCTTCTCTTGAACTGGGCCTGGGGTCATTCTCTCTCTCTCTTTTTCTTCGATCTCTCTCTCTTCCTCCCCTCTCTCTCTCTCTCAGCCAATGTTAATGGCCTATTTGCATCTCTATGACTCTCTCAGTGTGTGTTTCCGCTGGGCTGAATAACTCTATTAGCATGTACTGCAGGGTCCCCCAGACGGCCTATACCAGCACTGACAAGCTTCACACAAACCTGCCACTCAGAAAGAGAGAAAGAGAGAAAGAGAAAGAGAGGGAAAGTGAGGGAGAGAGAGAGTTATTCCATGACGCTTGCTGCTTAGCTTAGCAAACTTGTGGCCACTATAAAACCATTCGCAATAGGCAAATCTAAGCAAATATGCTAACAGTTCACTAACACTAAACAATGCTAATACTGCAAATGTTCATGAAGGTAACCGAGGCTTTACTTTATGAAGGCTTCTGGCGCTCTAGCCAGCCAAAGGCTTCAATGGGCTTCGGCATAATCAGACCAACACAGTGCGGCTTTACGCACAAAACCAGAACGTGAGGAAGGTGTTAATTTCCCCTGCTTTTTTCCTCACACGCTCAGTAGGTCATGCTTGCCCCAAAAGTGTTAAATGGAAGAGCTCGTAGACTAAATGTACTTAATATTCCTCACCTCAAATGCCCTGAAAGACATGTTTGGGGTCTGAAGTTTGCTTCTTTAGTTTGTATTGGAGCTACAAAGCTAATGTGGCTAACAAGCAATGGAAGCTTCTACTCAAAAAATGAGCGTGTGTTAATCATTACCCATCTCAACTTGTGTGGAATTGTTGAGAAATCTCAATTAGGCTTGACTTTGTGGTTTCTGACACTCTATGACATTGTTATCTTTAAAAATGGACAAAGTTCAAGCTTCAAGATGGCTGCTGCTAATATTTTTTAGCTATGCAACATACTTGTTTATTTGATTTTTATGCCAACCTACTTCTGTTGTAATTTCTTTTTTTTTTTTCATTTAACAAAGTGGACGCCAGTGACCCTGGTGTGCATGTTTTATTGAAACTATTGGCAAAAGTTGGTAGTTTGTCATTGAAACAGTTGGTAAAATGATTCTTCAGTGGAAAAGATGAGTGCTGAATGATTTCTCTGCATGGCTAACTTTCAACAGTCTAAGCGAAACTTGCCTATATATCGCTGCTGTCAGAAGCAAGCCTTGTATCTCCATTTTTGTCGTTTTCCAGTTTTTGACACAATTTGAAAATGCCTGTTGCTCTTTACATTGTGTGTAAATTTCATGAAGAATGGACCAAAAGAAATGACCCAAAATGACTTGGAAAATTTCCATTGATTTACCATTAAAAGTAAAGTAGATTTTTTCCTTCTCCTGTAAAGTTACCATTTTGGAGATACGAGGTTTTCTTCCGACAACAGCGATATGCTTATTAAAATCACAAACATTTACATTGGTTTTCAGTTTGTTTGGCTCTTACTTGGCTAATACAATCTTGCATTTCACTTCATCATTATCATCGTTTTGGTTCCAGTAGCCAATGAGAATGATAACGTAGTATATCCTCCTTTTTAAACTGCCTGATCCTGCAGAGTGCAAATGTAAGAACAAAGCATTTAATCTTGCAGAAAATCGCTGAAATAAGTTTTCTGTGGGGACTATTTTGCCTTATAGCACCCTGTATGTATCTGTCTGCTGTATCAAATCAATAATCTCTGCCTTATTAATTGCAAACACTTTATAACTTTATTATGCAATCATTGAGCATGAAGCAGCATTTTATTCATAAATATGTTTTAGGTATTCTGATGCTGAAGTTTATTACTTCACAGCTAATCTAATAATAGTTTACTAAGTCACTAATAAGATGTGTTCCACATTAAAAAATGTTTTATTCATCACTCATTAGAGGCTAAAAAGTGCTTAACAAGTTTACCTGGTCAATGCATGCTCATCGATTTGAATAACAAGGTCTTAACTGAGGATTTATTGTGCATTATTACAGTTAATAATGCAATTATTAGTGAATTGCACATATAAGACTTCCAAGACCTTGATGTACTAATGTAGGTTGTAATGAATGAAGCTTAATGCAAAGTAACTGAACTGTTTTGAAGGATCAAATGTGGGCTTTATTTTCACAAACTACTCTGAGTCATTTTGTTTAAAGATAAAATTATGCAGACATTTTGAATAATTGGTGGAATTCCCCTTTAAGTCAAATGGTACAGTTCAATAAAAATGAAACTGCTAACACATTTTTTTCCTCAACATCACAATAAACTAGATTATGCTAGATTACTAGAATATGCTTTGCATAATCACACACACTATTTATCTATATCTATCTTATATATATATATATATATATATATATAATTGTAAATCTATACTATTGAATATTAAAGTGTAAGTTCACAATTTTTGTAAAATTTCTGCATGATTAAATGGTTAAGATGTAAACAAGGTCATTCATGGTGATTTGATATGAAATGCTAGAAATACTACATTCTAGAGAAACATATCAAGTCAGAATTGTTCACAGTGGTGGTGATAGGAACCACATGTCTGAAGTTTTAATGCATCTAAGCTCCGTCACAGAATGTTATTACATGAAATGGTAACAAAAAAGTTTGCATTTACATTGTTTAACTATAGTTTCGAGAAGGTTTTGGCCTAAAACATATTTTTCTTTAATCCATTTTGGCCAAGTGGTACATGTAGAGCATTGCCAGGCAAAATAGGCCCAATAGAAAACTTGTTTTTTTTCTTCAGATTTACCACTATTTTACCATTATCAGCATTACAAGAAGTCAGAAGGCATGTGTAGGTTAACTGGTGTTTTTAAAATAAAATGGCTATATTTGTGTTGTAGATGTGACTCCTGGTTCCTATCACCACCACTGTAAAAACTCAGAGTTGATAAGTCTTTCTAAAATGAACCATTTCTGAATGACTTTGTGTACCATCTCATTGATCGAAATGTACACAAATTTTGAAAAAAACTGTGAAATTCCCCTTTTATATAATGTAATAGCAATGTAATGTCTGTATGAGGCCACCACCTCTCTCATTTCTAAACTTGATCCATTTTTGTTCTCTCTCTCTATCTCTCGCTGTCAGTGGGACAGTGCTGTAGTGCTCTGGTGAATTTCACCCAATGGAAAAACGTTCAGTCCCGGCTCTCTTTGTCCACTCTGTTTACAGTACCGGCGCTCGGGGCCGGATTATTCCCGGATGCGGGATGATCCCAGCCAGTAAGCCCCATCACATCCTGGGCCGGGTGTTTGCCAGAGGCTGCCGGCCATGAGCGTCACACTGACAGACTCGGCCGTTATTTGTCCAGAATTCAGAACTGACTGAGCAACGTTTGAACTAAAGTCTGGAAGTTTTCCATCTGGCAATGTAGCACAAATATTCTTATAGCCAGAGCTCCAGACTAGTTCCAGACTTTTGGGTCTGAGACTAGACAGGATTTTCATCAGTAAGTCATTATAAATATTGTTGTATTGCTGAAAACTAGGCTTAGGCCCTTAAAATCCCAGGCTTATTACATACTAAAGCTTATTATTTAGCAACTACAGTAACTTAAATGCAACCTGGCTGAGGTATTCTTAGGTTATAGAAGTGTGTAATAAAACTTTGGGCCCACTGGGGGGCCCTGGCCGTTTAAGAGGTTAAACTATATGCAGGAGATATGATTAGAGAGAGATAGAGCACAAGATACGTAAGTTAAAATGTCCACAAAATATTTGTACTTGTATTTAAATAACTGAAGTATTGTACTTCTGGTCGAAAGACAGTGGGAGACAGGAAGACTAAGAGGGTGAGAGAGATATACACATGGAAAAAGAGTGAAAAAGAAAAGGAGAGTGGAAAAACGAGTGATTGAGCACAGATGGTCAAAGAGGTATTATAATCTGAAACCTGAAAGTGAAAGTAATTGATGTGGATCAGCCCCCCAAAACACACCTAAAGCTTCTCTCGTGTTCTGCAAAGACAGATGGATCTTGCTAATACAGCCCAGCTAAAGTAAACTTGGCCTACTTTTATCAACTGTGAAAATGCTGGTTAGTAACGTTTTGATTATTTAAAGTTTACAGCCCAACCATTTCAGCTTCCTTCAGGGTTCTGAGTCAGATTTAATTACTGAACATGCATATTTTTGAAAGCATCTGTCTCAAGCCAAATATCCCAAGAGCAAACAAGAAGACAGCAGACAGGGAGAGTATAGCTGTATGAGTGGGGTCTAGTCTTAAATTGACCCATCCCAACTTTTTTGGAAGTGGGAAACACAAAATGTGGATCTTTCCTTCAGACACATGCATAGACAGACCCTTGGGTGGGCTTGAGCTCTTTCCCTTTTGCCCTCAGGCTTTTCAAGTGCCTTGTTGGACGGTGTATAAAATAATAGTATTTTATTTGGCTATTGTTCAAGTTGGGTGGTATGTTAGCACAGTGGGTAGAAGAAGGGCCTGGGTTCGATTCCCTGGCCGGGGGCCGTCTCTATATGGAATATGTATGTTCTCCCTGTGTCTGTGTGAGTTTCCTCTGGGTGCTCCGGTTTCCTTCCACCACCCAAAGACATGCAGTCAGGCAAATTGGAGATGCTAAGTTGGTCCTATGTGTAAGTGCATGTGTGTGAATGTGCATGTCTGTGTGTCTGCCCTGTGATGGACAGGTGACCTGCCATGGGTGTTTCCTACCTTTCACCCAATGACCATTGGGATAGGCTCCAGCCTGTGACCCAGGAGGATAAGTGGTTTAGAAAATATGTGTTTATTGTTGAAGTTCTGTTTCACCAAGACAAGCCTTAACCTTCTCATGAGGCAAGGCCTTCAATCCTGAGTTCTAAAGCTGCAGTGACTCTACACATTTGTGGTTCCTTGTGAAGTGGCCTTGACCAATACTGTTTTCAAAAGATGGGCGATGAAAAGACATTTTCCCTGTTGGTACAGTTACTAAGCTTGCTAACTCTTCCAAAAACAGTGAAAATACAACATGATTATATCAGATAACTATATATTCACTACAGTACAGTGCTATGGGGTATGCAGCTGCCTTTAGTAAAGGAGCTAACATCGCATTTAGCCAGCTGGCTAACTTACCTACCATAAACAGTAAATGTAACACAAATGTGAACACAATTGCACAATAAGGCCAACAGTCATTTATGAGGTCACTGATGTTGGATGCGAAAGCCGGGCCTACAATCAGCATTTTAATTTAACCCAAAGGTGTTGAGGTCAGGGCTCTGTGCAGGCCAGTGGAGTTCCTCTGCACTAAACTCATCAAATCATGTCTTTATGGAGCTCTCTTTGTGCACAGGGGCACAGTCATGCTGGAACAGGAAAGGACCTTCTCCAAACTGTTGCAAAGTTTGAAGCATATAATTATCTAAAATGTCTTCATATGCTGTAGCACTAGCATCACCCTTCACTGGAGCCAAGGGCAGACCCTAAAAATAGCCCATTATCCCTCCTCTACCAAACTTTATTGTTGGCACCATGCATTCGGGTGAGTAACTCCCGGCAGCCAGCAAACCCAGATTCATCCACCAGACTACACTATGAAGCTGGTATTGCTCCCAGAGACAGTTTGGAATAGTGAGTGGATAAGCAATTCTTACTCGCTATGCACTTTAGCACTTGGCGGTCCCACTCAGTTAGTTTGCGTGGTCCACTGCTTCATGAGCTGTTGCTCCTAGTTGCTTCAGTTCCACAGTAACAGCACTTACAGTTGACTGGGGCAGATCTAGCAGGGCAAAAATTTCACAGACTTGTGGCAAAGATGGCATCTAGTTTAGTCACTGTCACTCTTCAGTTCAGCACCATCCAAAACACAGCCAGTGTTTGTCTATGAAGATTGCATGGCTGTGTGCTTGATTTGACACATATGTTAGCAATGGGTGTAGTTGAAACACCTGAACTCAATAATTAAGAGTGATGACAGACTTGTGGCCATATAGTGTATCATCAAACAAAATCTCAGGCATCGGGTAATGTGTTTAGTTTGGAATGCATTCGGTTTGATAGCTTACAGTGAGGTAGCTTTTAAAGGCATTAAATGCTTTAGATATCTGGGGCCGAATTCATGATAGTGTCTTGAAAAAGAAAATCTTAAATGTGTTTTTTCTTAACTTCATTCTTAAGAAAAAAAAGTTACAAGAAATTGTTTTTCTTCTAATAACTTCTTAATAATGGGCCTCATTCACCAACCATTCTTAAGAAGAAAGCTCTTCTTAAAACCTACTTACTCAGTTTCTGAGATTCACCAATGTTTTCTTATTAGGGATTTGTTTTTAGGTAAGAACAGAATCTACACACTCAAGAGTGCAAAGGTGCGAAGAGTTCTGTGGATTAAGAACACATCATATATCCGACGTAGACTTTTTCTTAGGACCTTTCATGAGAACAAATTTCGGAAAAAAACTTAAGATAATGGAGGAAGATTACTCTAAGAACAAGTAATCATCTGGAAAATATTATGTTTTAAATGTTTTCTTAACCTTACGATAGCCTCACACTTGTCTTAGGCTGTAAAAGTTGACAAAGTAAGCACCTAAATTTATGTCGGACACTGCCTCTGCTGCTCCGGCCCATCCTTATCTGTCACCCCACAATTATATTTTCCACTGAGGATTTTTTTTTTCCTTTTGGCTGTTTTTTTCACCATTACCTCTATTTTTTCTTTGCTAAAATGTTTTAAATGCTTGAACTAAATAATGGTAATAACAGTTAATACAAATACAAAATGTATCTCATGTCATTTATGGTATGGGGTAAAATGCAATGTAGCATTCAAAACAAAACATTGGGCCTCATTCACCGATATTTTCCTAATTTTTTCTTAAATTTGTTCTTGAGAAAAGGCCTTAGAAAATCTACGTCAGATTCATGATGTGTTCTTAAACTGTAGTTTGTACCTTTGAGCTCTTGAGTGTGTAGATTCTGTTCTTACCTAAGAACAAATTCCCAAGAAAACATTGCTGAACATCAGAATCTTCATAAAAACTTAATTTCTTAATTCTTACTAAGAATGGTTGGTGAATGAGGCCTATTGAAGAATTTCTTAACAAAAATGTTTGAGAATTTCTTAATTTTTTATTTTTTTTTGAGAATTGCGTTAAAGAACATTCTTATGAACTTCTTAGTGTTTGTCTTAAGAACGTTCACAAGTTTTTTCTTAAGAAAGCGTTCGTGAATCCGGCCCATGGTTGCTTTGACCCCCCACTGTGAACATTTCTGACTCTGTAAGTTTCTCAAAAATGAGCAAATCATATCAAATCACTCTTAATGACTTTGTTCCATCTTAATGATTGAATTACGTACAAAATTTGAAAAATCTGTGGAATTCTCCTGTAATTTCAGACCCTTTGCAAGTGCATAATGTGGACATATCAAGGCACATTTTTTGGTGCATCTTCTCATGTTCACACATCAGGCCCTCAACCCTGAGCTCTTACATGTACCTGATCAGGCAAATAGTGAACCTTCATGAATGCTAAGAACAGGGAAAACAAGCTATGCACTGCAGGTGGGAGGCGGCACTGGGATTTTTCTAATTGCATATTCTGACACTGTGAAAACTGAACTGTGCATACCAAGCAGAATTACACACACATCATATTGAAGAAGGCAGGCTGTGTGTATGTGTGTGTGTGTGTGTGTGTGTGTGTGTGTGTGTGTGGGCCTCCTATCAAACATGCTTTGATTTGTGCTTACTGAAAGCTTTAACTAGCACTGCCCATGTTTAAGGGGCATTTACAGGAAAAACGGCGTCAGGGAGCGACATGCCCTGCTGAACGTCAGTGCCAGGAGAATGCCAACTATTCAGCTGGATCGCAGATTTGATGGTAGGGCTGCATCCACGATGAGGCTATAACCCCACAGGCGAATGCGCCGGGGAGGGGATCAAAGGCAGCTGCTGAAATATATGTGCTTGTGTGTGTGTATGTGTGTGTCAGGATGCGAGGCTTGGATTTCCCCTCATGTGTGTAGATGTCTGGAAAGATGACAGGATGTTTCTGCTCTGTAATGATGATAGTGAGACACATTTCCCCTCCGAAATAAAAGAGTCTGCCGAAAAGAATGAAAGAGAGAGAGAGAACGAGAGAGAGACATCTGAGCTCTGTGAAGGCAGCAGTATCCACAGCTAATTTTTCCAGTCCTATACAATGTCCCTAAGTCCTGAAAGTCTTTCGAGTGAAGTTTCAGCCAAAAATTACATTGGGGCACTTCCCCCTTTACCCCAAGTGTAGTGGATCAGCAAAGACACTTTTGTTTCTCTAGTTCTGCACTGGAGCTATGAGGCTAATGTTGCTAATAAGTAATAGCAGCTTATATCCCAGAAATTAGTTATCAATTAGCAATTATACACACACACACACACACACACACACACACACATATATATATATATATATATATATATATATATATATATATATATATATATATATATATATATGATGTGGTTTGAGGCAAGTGTTTAATGTTTTAGGCCATTTGCATGATGCTAATTGGTGATATGTAAGCTTTCATTTATGATGGAAAATCAGATGAAAGAGTCAAAGGACCCCTTTTTAATACTGTATGGAGCCCCTACACACCCCTAGTACAACACTAGGGACAATTGTGTATTGGCTAATTGAATAAATTTGGGCTTGGCTAATTTTTTCCCAACCCATCACTTTGATAAACAAGGAACTTGTCTGGCAAGTTAAAAAATATTTTTATTGTCTAATTAGAAATAAATGAAATCAGTTTATTTTCCAGAAAACTACCTTCTGTCAAAATTATGCAGAAGCCTCAACAAGTAAACATAATATCAGAATTTCCAGCATTTTTTATTTTTATTTATCACAGCTTGTTTTCAGTTTCTCAAAGAAACCTACAAAGATAATCTTTCTCACCTCCAAAGTTCAGTCTTAGAAGTTACTCATATGTAAAAATACATCCAAATGTGATAATCAAATATATTTTTGCAATATATGAAAATGACCCAAAAATATATCTGATCATTCATATGTTATCATATTTATTATCAATTGCATGTAGCTTTAATTAAGGTCACATATACAAATAAATGTACATGAACCGAATGACTGGTACTGTTTTCTGTGTTGTGCATTTGCATTAACTGTTGAATGTATGTGCTAAGACAGCACTCCCAAAAAAATGTATTTCAAATAAACAAGATATGAAATACTCAGAACTGCATTTTCACAGTGTATCAATACCAACATTATTTGCTTATGTCCTGTTAAAAGGTTCATTTGCTAATAATTAAAATTAAGCCACTGGAAGACAAATTCATTTCGTACATTTTATCTTATAAATACATTTAAATACATTTATTTTTTCTATGGTACATTTCTATGTGCAATATTTCCCTATATATATGAAAATAAATGCATTTTAAAATATATTTGGTTAATATATATATATATATATATATATATATATATATATATATATATATATATATATATATTAACCAAATATATCATGTAGATTGCATTTCCAGCTTTTTATGATCTGAGTAATCCCAAACACCTGGACTCTTGGGTGGCCAGTCCATTGTTCTGAGAACACCAGCAGTGAATTTTTTCGGATGTGTTTGAACTCTTCTTTTGAACTCTCCTTTGGAAACTCGTGTGTTTTTTTCATATACCTTTGATTTGCACCTTCCTATGGTGGATTATCTTGTATCTCATATCCCTCAGAAATATCTCCTGAAAAATGAATAGCTTCTTACAACACCTTACAGTTTAATCTCGCTAATTCTGGATTTTGTATGTGAAAATGAGTACACATCCTCTATAGAGATCACAGTTCTGCACACTGTAATGCACAATTACTGCTTATTTGCTAAATTAAACATACTAAAGAAATAAAACATGCAATAAGGCCTGTGCAAAAGTTATGCCAAATGTTATATTGTATGTTTTATTCTTTCCAGCATGTTAAAAAAAGCAAATATATTAAGTATTTAATTTGTTCACTGTAGAGGATGCTTTAACTTATTTTCATTTAAAAAGTCAATAAGATAATTCAGTATTCTGGGTTCTGGTGTGATCTACTGCCGCCCCCCCCTCCCCCATTCATCCTCAGTTTTAATTAAATTCTCAAAGACAACATTTTTGTTCACTTTCCACCAGTTTCATTAGACACTGCAAGACCCTCATTCTTCTGCTTTTGCTCTCCCACCACCTGCATGTGAGAGTTAGTGAGTTAGTGACCCCATGCACAGGTGTTGGATTACATCACCCTAATCAAGCTGAGGTATGCGCTTCCCCTCTAAGGCCAAGGGTCGAAGGTCATTGCCAGGGGGAGACAGATGTGTCCCTCATGCAGAGACGAAGAAAAGGTCAAAGGTCACAGAAGAAGCAGAGGGGTCTTAGTGGATGATGTGGAAGTAGTAAGAGCGTGCTTTAAAGAGATTTATGTGTTTGACCTTTAGGTCACATATTGCAGATTTGTTAGACGGAATTGAAGACGATTACTTACTTTAGATATTCAGTCACTTTTAAACACTGTGTCCACTTATTGTCCACACCTAACTTGTTGGTCCACCTTGTAGATGGGAAGTCAGAGATAGTAGTTAGATAGCTAGTCCTTCATCAGTGGTCACAGGATGCTGTTGGCTGGATATTGTTGGTTGGTGGACTATTCTCAGTCCAGCAGTGTCCCTGAGGTGTTTAAAAATTCCAGCAGCACTACTGTGACTGATCCACTTGTGCCAGCACAATACACACTAACACACCTCCACCACATCAGTATCATTGCAGTGCTGAGAATGATTCCCAATCCAAATAAAGCCTGCTCTGTGGTGGTCCTGACCATTTAACAAAAGGGTAGAAGGGGGCTAACAAAGTATACAGAGAAACAGATGGACTACAGTCTGTACAAAAGCAAGAAGATATACTTAATGAATAGGCTGGTCAGTGTACAGTCATTGGTCATAAGTCCTCCATGATTGTATTTTCTTTTGCTGTCGCTTTTCTTAGTTTGCTGCTCATTGACTTATCCAGTGGTCTCCCACGATCCACGAGCACTGTACTACACTGAAGGTGCTGAAGGCGTTGCTTTAAATGACATTTAAAAGCTGTATTTGAACAAGAGGGTTACAATCCTGCATTCTATCATAGCAACATACAGCTGGGCTTCAGCCTGCAGTCCTACTCGTTAGAAGGGTCTGTTATTATGAGAAAATCTAAACAGCTGTTTCAATTCGCAGTGGGAGATTTATTGGCGGCACAGCAAAAAGAATGTACTAATCTGACATTGTATTACAGTCAATCAAAATCTGCTTCATTTTCTACATTCACTAGCAACTGCTACACTGTCGGCATTACCTCAGTCAAGATTTCACTTAGAACGGCATTAACCATCAACTGCTCCAAATTGCATTTTAAAAACCACAAATAACATTAAACACAATGCTAAAACATTCAATAAATTAAATTGTTTTCAAGCAATCAGAATTGGCTTTCATTTTCCAAACAAAACTGTTTTAACATTTTTTGGCCATTCTAGATTAATCTCAGACATGTGTTGCTTCTAAAAGATATTCTATGTTATACATGAAGCTTTTGAAAGATATATTAGCATATCGCTGCTGTCGGAACAAAATCTCGTATCTCCAAAATGTTAACTTTAAAGGAGAAGGAAAAACATACTTTACTTTTAATGTAAGTCAACAGAACCAGATGTTTACTTTTGGGCCATTTCTTTTGGGTCCATTCATCATGAAATTTACACACAATGTAAAGGACAAGAAGCATTTTCAAATTCTGTCAAATACTGAAAAATGACAAAAATGGAGATACAAAGTTTTGTTCCAACAGCAGCATCATATGTATCAATTTCACAGTTATTGTTTTAGTAGTGAGCTCTGGTATACAGCTGCTGCCATTTTTTCCATTTTTTTTTTCCGTGCTCACTACATGACATGACAGAAACGACTGGGATGGGCTTCTGGCCACTAAAAATACATACACATTAAATACTTCCTAAATAAACAAAAACACATAGAAATCTAAATAAAATGGAATAATAATTCCAAATGAAATAAATGCTACTGGCTACATTCATTCCACGGTTGCACAATGTTGAACAAACACTTAAGCAATTTCTCAGAACATACAAATCATTTTTATGATACTCAGTGTTACAAAACAATTTGGATGTACATCATATTTTTGGATTATGACAAAAATGACTTTATTTTTATGAGGGAAAATCCTTAGACGTGCAGAAATGGGTCATTCACAAGCTGGACCGTGCAAGAAGGAGGTTTAAAAATACCTACCGGGAGGTCACACTAGGAAGCCTCCATTTTGTTTGTGTATTCAAACGTCTAATAATTTGATTGTCAATAAATGTGTATCATGTTTTTTCTGAGGAAATGAATTTGTTGCCCCAAGGCAAAATCATGCAATAGATGGTTAATATCAAAGCAAATTAGATGAGCGTTTCTTTTAATCCTCACAAACTATATATTGAGTCTCAGGCTGTAACTGAAGTGTAAAAAAAGGCAAATTTCATGACTTATTAAGCATCACAAGCTTTATAAGAACAACAGAACTTTATACATGTATAACATTTTAATTTTATTGACTGCTGGCTCACACAGTTGATTCGGATAATGTTGTTCGGCTGGGTTTTAATAAAAGCCTGTGGTTCACAGCAGCCATTGCCATGACAACCGTCTTACATACACCTTATGTACAGCAATACATACAAATTAGAAAAGAGTGTGTGTGGCCCTGTTAACCTCCATGTTGCACACACACATCAAGGCCTCTCAGTGATTTGTGTTAACTCGCTCTGCCTTATAAGTAGCTTAGCTCAATATGTTTGTCTGCTTGTGTGTTTTTGAGAAATTCCATATAAGTGGGTCGTTGTGGCTCTGGGTGTAAAAGGGAATGTGTTTGTGTTTATTTGTGCTTTTTTGGTTGTTTGATGGGGGGGTGGAGGCAGATACTGCATCCTTGGAAGCCATTTAGCGTTTTATTTTTAACTTATTTGTAGCAGGCTTTAGCGTGACAGTGAGCAGACAGCACTGCTGTGTTAACTTTCTGTTGTAGGACAGGATAAATAAACTGCAGGAAATCCTCAAATTTGGAGGTCTATTGTTCCTACCAGAAAACAAACCATTCTTGGAAGCTTTGAAAGGCAAGGCACGAAATGTCGTTCTCATAACTTTAACTGGTTTAAAGAACCAGAAAGATTTCCCAAAGGAAAAATGTGCCTTTTCTACTGAACTGTGTGAATATTATTAGCACAAAATGAGATTTATTTAAGAGCCAAATAAGCAAAACTCCACCTCGTTTTACCGAAATTTCACAAAAGGCTCCTTATTACAGAAATAGTGCGTCAGCCAAGTTATAGTGCTGTTTGTGGTAAGTCACTTAGTCATTCCATCGTTATTGTACAGCCAGTTCATATATATATATATATATATATATATATATATATATATATAGATAGATAGATAGATAGATAGATAGATAGTTAGAAAGATTGATAGATATAGATATAAATATATAGATATAAAGATATATATATAGATATGTATGTATATATATATTTATCGCTGTTGTACACTAAGCATTTTATTAGAAACACCTCCTTGACACTCCATGTCCATTTCATAGGAGCACTTTGTAGTTCTACAATTACACTGTAGACAGACTGTAGTCCATCTGTTTCTCTGCATACTTTGTTAGCCATCTTTCTCCCTGTTCTTCAATGGTCAGGACCCCATATTTGGGTGGTGGATCATTCTCAGCACTGCAGTAACACTGACGTGGTGGTGGTGTGTTAGTGTGTGTTGTGCTGGTACGAGTGGATCAGACACAGCAGTGCTGCTGGAATTTTTAAACACTGTGTCCACTCACTGTCCACTCTATTAGACACACTTAACTTGTTGGTTCACCTTGTAGATGTAAAGTCAGAGACGATACATTATCTGCTGCTGCACAGATTGTGTTGGTCATCCTCTAGTACGTCATCAGTAGTCACAGGATGCTGCCCACAGGACGGGTTGGTGGACTATTCTCAGTCCAGCAGTGAGACTGAAGCATTTACAAACCCCATTCAGCACTGCTGTGTCTGATCCACTCAGACCAGTGCAACACACACTAACACACCACCACCACATCAGTGTCACTGCAGTGCTGAGTATGATCCACCACCCAAATAGTACCTGCTCTGGTCCTGATCATTGAAGAACAGGGTTAAAGGGAGGTTAGTAAAGTATGCAGAGAAACAGATGGACTACAGTCTGTAATTGTACAACTACAACATGCTCCTGTATGGTAAGTGGAGCTGATGAAATGGACAGAAAGTGTAGATACAAGGAGGTGTTCCTAATGAAATGCTTGGTGAGTGTAAACATATGTTCAAAAATTGATGGTGGTTCTTTTGAAGATTGTGTAAGTATTCCAAAAGTATTCTCCTAAAAATGTAAAACTCTTGGACTGAATGCAGATACTTAATATCTGTAGTCCCAAAACTTGTATTCCATTACATCCCAACCTAGAGGTGTATGTGGTTTGGAATGCAGCCAATGAGATTTACTCTCTGTGCCAAAGAAAAAATAATGAAACATCCAAAACCAAATGCTACCACATATCACATACTACATTGCTGAATGCACTCCTGTTGGCGATATTATTTTGACATACTGTCTAATACGGTTATATGCGGTTTTGGATGCAGCTCTAATTCTACTTTCAGCACAATGTATCTAAAACTGGCATACTGCCAAAGTAAATAGTATTTCCAAAAAAGTACACCACCATTAGACGTGCACTCAGTAGTAGAGAATGCATAATATAACAGCAGAGAGTAACCCTTAGGGCCTTCTACGTTCTTCAAAGACTCAAAGAAAATCGCCATGGTATCTAGGCCGATATAGTAAAGTGGTCCTATTGTTTAGGACTTCAGGAGCTGAAGAGAAGTCCTAATGTGTTATATTAACTAATAGCACAATTGCAAAGTGCCAGAGAAATCAACCAATCAGATTTTAATTTCATAAGAAAAATGTCACTCTAGACCTTCTAGAAGTCCTAGAAATATCACTGACTGTGAATAAGAGTGGTAGCCTAATCAATGGGTTGTTAGAAATAAGGAAAAAAGCAGCTGCAGCTCTATATCAGAGCTCACTACTGAAAGAATCACTGTGAAACTGATACATATGCACTAAAATGTTTTTCTCCAGCTTCAAGTAAAACATGGAATATCTTTTAGAAGATTCAAATGTCTGAGTTTAATCTACAACAGCCAAAAAATGTTAATGCGAATCACCACTAGCTTAGCACTAACAAACTACTACAATACCATAGGGATGTGAGCAGAAATGAGCATTATTGTTGAGGTGGAGTTTGAGAAACTGCTCATGGTTTTGACTAGTCATGCTTTTAAATAGTCATGGTTCGCCACTGTATAATAGGGGGAAAAAATGATAACCAGGCTGTGTCCAAAACCACATACTACTGGTTTTTGGATGCAGCCCTGGTATCGTTTTTCTTCCCCATTGCCACAAACAATGAGTCTCACTGGCTGCATCCACTACTATACTACGATACTAGGCCTATACATGCCATACTAGTGAATACACTTCTAATGGTGGTGTAGTACTTATAGTAGAGCAATATGTGGTTTTGGATGAAGGCCTAGAGATGAATGCAAGTGTGAATAGAAAAAACAATTTAATGTGTAGTTGTAATATTGTGTGTGTGTGTGTCTGTGTGTGTGTGGTGAGAGAGAGAGAGTATTAACAGAGGGCTTATACAACACTGTAACTCATTAACCAAGCTGTAGGAACAGATTTACTCAGTCTATTCCTTTCTATGAGTCAAAAAGAGAGAGAGAATGAGAAAGAAAGAGACTCACTAATCATCTCATGTGCACACATTGTAATTCTGTTGCATTTCAGTATGTAAATGAGTGTGTGTGTATCTGGATTGGTGCGTTTGAGTAAGCGTGTATGTGTGTTCTGCTGCCGCCTGTTCTAATACTGTTTTTAACAAGCCATAGTCAATGTGGCCTCACCATTTCCACTTGGGGGAACACCCAGCATTACCTTAAATGCCGTTTCATTACTATATTAGGACTTACTTTATTTAGACAGCCCCAAATAGATGATCTACAGATGTTAGAATTATTAACAAACTATCTGTTGAAACTTAGTTGATTCGCAGTACTGGGATTAGGATTAGGACTAGGTGAAGGGTTATTTTTAGGTGTTGGGTTGACGTTAAGTTTAGGGTTAGGATTAGGGCCAAGTTTAGAGTTAGAGAAAATTAAGGTGAAATTAATACATATTTAGTCGAATGAAAATCAAATGCAAGATAAGCATATTATGGGGACTATCCAAATAAAGTGCTACCATATATGAGCTCAAGTTAACTTCGTTAGATTAGCTCTCGGAGGGACAAGGGATCGAGTGAACACAAGTGTCGACTTCAGCAGCGGAACTTACCCAGAAATCATTCAGATCAGATACATTTTTCCTTTTGAAACCTGTAAAATTGGTAGACAAATCTGTTTATAAGCCATAGCAGAATAATACTTACTTTAAAATGCTTAATATTTCAACACCACAAGATTTAAATTACTATTTTCAAACTCGGGTTTGTGAAGCAACATAATTCATTTATACATTCATATAATCCATTATCCAAGACTGCTGTTACAGCTTAATTACGTTCCTCTGCTAGCCTGCTAGTTAGCAAATCAAAGGCTACACAGCTAGCAACAACAAACAATAAAGGCAATACACCACAATTTTAAAACAAAGCGTACAGACGAAGTAATTGTTTACCAAACTTATGAATGATATGTCCAGATCCCTTAAAAAAGTTCTACATTACAGCATTTGTATGGCTAGCCGGTTGGCTCTCTGAGGCTAAACTAGCCAAGGGTGAGTGCATTCCAATGTCAGCAGTGGTGGACAAAGTACCCAAATCCAAACAAAGTAAAAGTACAAGTGCTCTCTTTATATTTTGTTTAAGTCAAAGCACAAAAGTACTTTTAAATGTGCTTAAAAATTAAAAGTAAAAGTATAGTAATATATTCTAACCATCCAGCTTGTGTCTTCGGTTCAGAAAATTGGTCAAATTTCACTCCCCATCGGAGCTGCTGGGATATCAGGTACCTGATTTAAAAATACACAACACTGCGGCATTTTCTTTCATACTAAGGCCGAATCCCATTTGACCCCTTGCCCCTACCACTTAGCACTTAGAACCTCTGTTTTGCGCATTCACATCTAGGGGTAGGGTGTCCCAATTTTTGTTGAGAAAGAGGGGTAGGGCGAAGTCTTATGGCTACATGGCCCTACAAACTGAGGTTTTTCAGAGGCACACTCCAAACCGAGTGTTATGAGAAACACAGAACGTTACCTGCCTGACTGTATTGTGCCAAGTGTAAAGTTTGGTGGAGGAGGGATAATGCTATGGGGTTGTTTTTCAGGCCGCTCAGTTCCAGTGAAGGGAAATCTTAATGCTTCAGCAGACCAAGACATTTTGGACAATTGTATGCTTCCAACTTTGTGGGAACAGTTTGGGGAAGGATCTTTTCTGTTCCAGCATGACTGAGCTCCAGTGCACAAAGCAAGGTTCGTAAAGTCATGGTTAGGTGAGATTGGTGTGAAAGAACTTGACTGGCCAGCACAGAGCCCTGACCTCAACCCCATCGAACACCTTTGGAATGAACTAGAATGCGAGCCAGGCTCTCTCGGGCAACATCAGTGTCTGACATTACAAAAGCTCTTTTGGATGAATAGGCAAAAATTCCCAGACAGACTGCAAAATCTTGTAGAAAGCTTCCCAGAAGAGGGGAAGCTGTTATAGCTGCAAAGGGGGAACAACTCCATATTAAAGAGTATGGATTCAGAATGGGATGTCATGCAAGCTCCTGTGGGTGTAATGCGTAGGTGTCCCAATACTTTTGTCCATATAGTATATGTCCTAGCCAACTGATTCATATTGTTTGGCCTCTTTCCTTTAAACCTTACCTTCGTTGCATGTAGCCCTTCTTCCTTTGAATCAGGTATTGAAGGTTTTTCAGCATCAAAGTGCTTAGGCGTATGTTTTGTGCATTTACCACATTAAGGCTGTGCTGCCCTGATTTAATTAGGTCATACAGATATTTTTAAAAAGTACTTAAGTACAGTAAGTTAAAAGTACTTGAGTGCTTAAAAAGTACTTAAGTACATCTATAGCTTTACTGTCCATCATTGCCTGTCAGTGGCCACTACCGTAGGTTTGACGCTTTTCCCAGCGGTGAGTTAAAGTTGGTATGGGCATGTTAAAAACAGTATTAAAACGAGTCCCTACTGTGGCTTCAGGGCCGTGCCTGCTGACTCGATTATTTCCCCTATCGCACCTGTAATGTTTAACTATATGAGGCAACAGCACAGTGTGTGTGTGTGTGTGTGTGTGTGTGTGTATATGTGTGTGTGTGCGTTCTAGAGAGAGATAACATGGAGTTGTACATTAAAAGCAGTTGAATAAACTACTTCCTTCCTGAAGTTGACCTGTACCCCACACACACATGCACGTTTACTTCCGATCCTGTTACCCTTGATCCCTTCGGACCTGAAAAAGCAGAGAGCTGATTGGCTCGCAGATGCTTGTTTGCACTGGTTTCATGGAATCTGTTAAAAGCTGGCGTTCAGTCTGGAGAATGTTTGTGAAATATTGATTTCGATTCCGTGAATTGCAGAATCACATCGGACGTGTCTTTGATATCATACACACACACACACACACAGACATTGATATGACCTGTCTGATTCAGCACACAGTCCAGCTGCACCAGCACCATATATTGCTGTGAGATCAGATAAGAGAGAGAGAGAAAGAGAGAGAGAGAGCGAGACAGAGAGAGAGTCTGTATGTATGTGTGTGAGAGAGAGAGAGAAAGAGAGAGAGAGAGTGTATGTGTGAGAGAGACAGAAAGTGAGTGAGAGAGAAAGAGAAGAGAGGGAGAGAGAGGGGAAAGGGTGAGAAAGAGATAGAAAAAGAGAAAAAAAAAGAGACAGAGAAAGTGGTAAGAATAGAGACAAAGAAAGAAAGAAAGAAAGAAAGAAAGAAAGAAAAAAAAAGTGAGACAGAAAGTGAGTGAGAGACAGAAAGAGAAGAGAGGGAGAGAGAGGGGAATTAGTGAGAAAGAGAAAGAGAGAGAGAAAGAGAATTAAAAAGAGAGAATAAGAGACAGAGAAAGAGTGGCAGGAAGAAAGAAAGAAAGAAAGAAAAAAAGAAAGAAAGAAAGAAAGAAAGAAAGAAAGAAAGAAAGAAAGAAAGAAAGAAAGCGTGAGTGAGATACTTGGAGACAGAGGGGAAAGTGTGTGTGAGAGAGAGAGAGAGAGAGACAGAGAGCAAATAAAAAAGAGAAAAGGAGACAGAAAGAAAGAAAGAAAGAAAGAAAGAAAGAAAGAAAGAAAGTGAGAGACAGAAAGAGTAAATAAAGAGAGAGCTCCAGCAACAGGCTGACCAGCAAGCCAAAAAAATATGAATAAAAGAATCAATTAAAGTAGCAATTTTCAAATTACAGATTTCTAAATACCAAATATCTCTGAGTCTTCAGTCTCTGAATGTGATGCGGCAGCGTTAGATGAAGTCTGCCTGCTGGATGTGAGTGAGTAATGTTCTGTCCGGTTGTTGTGAAGAATGCTTCCACATAGGAGGTCACATCCTCCGCTATAAGAACATTTCCGTGTTTATTCTGCCGTTATGGATATCCGAATCCAAGACAATTGTGGGAAAAGGCTGGAGTCGCCGTGACGATCGGTACAGTCTGACTGAGAGCCGAACGGTCAGTCTACGCACACGGTGCACATTCTAGGTATATGTGATAAAGTAATTGCAGGGGAAAATACCAGTGGTGTAACTACTAGGGGAACAGGGGGGCAAGCGTACTGCAGCCCATGGCGCAGGGGGGCCGCAGTGACTTGTCATATAGTTACTGACACAACTGTACACTCATGGCTCATAGATCCAATTTCTTAACAATACACCTCACCAGTTTACTTTCCTCAACACTACACACACAGTCCAGTCATAATGGACCTCATCCATAATAGCAGATCCTTCACAACCTGCAATCTACAACTGGAGTCTACAGTGCTGTGAAAAAGTATTTGCACCCCCTTGATTGCCTTTGGTTTTGTCACATTAAATGGGATCAGATCCTCATATAAAATATGACAATAAGAACATAAGGAGACACAAAACACGGTTTTTAATTGATCATTTCATTTATTATATACATACTTTTTCAACAACTATAATCACCTGTTTAAAAACGTAATTTCCCACCTGAACTTTATAACTGTCATGCCACCTTTAGCAGCAACAACTCCAACCAAAGTCTTCACATAACTGGAGATCAGTCTTTCACATCGCAGTGGAGGAATTTTGGCCCACTCTTCTTTGCAGAATTGCTTTAATTCGGCCACTTTGGAGGGCTTTCGAGCATGAAGTGCCCGTTTAAGGTCCTGCCACAGCATCTCAAAGGGGTTCAAGTCAGGACTTTGACTAGGCCACTCCAAAACCTTAATTTTGCTTCTTTTGAGCCACTCAGAGGTGAATTCGCTTGTGCTTCAGACTGTTGTCTCACTGAATAATCCAATTGCACCTAAGCTTCAGATCATGGACTGGTAAAGAACAGAATTTTTGGTTCGGTCAATTATGGCAAGCCGCCCAGGCCTTGAAGCAACAAAGTACCCCACACCATCACACTACCACCACCATGTTTCACTGTTGATATGATTTTCTTATTGAGGAATGCTGTGTTAGCTTTACACCTTGCCGCTCTCCCTTGGATACTCTATTTTTGACCACTCTCTTTCTAATGGTGGAACTATAAATGCTGACCACATCTAAGGTGAGCAAGGCCTGCAGTTCCTTAGATGTTCATCTGGGTTCTTTTGTGACTTCCCAGATGATTCGTTGCTGTGTTCTTGGAGGAATTTTGGCAGGCTAACAACTTCTGGAAAGATTCACCACTGTTCCAAGTTTCTCGATTTGAAGATGACTGTTTAAGACCTTTTAGCATACACTCTTAAAAAGTTGGTTCTTTAGTGGTTCTTTACTAAAAACAGTGAGTGGTTCTATATAGAACCATGAACACTCAAAGAACCACTTGCATGCTTAAAGCGTTCTTTGCATCGTGAAATGCTTTTTCAGATTGAAGGGGAATGTGTTGTATATGGTTCTAAATAGAACCTTTTTGAAGGGTTCTGTATAGCAGCAAAAAGGTTCTTCTTTTGTTACAAGCTAGCAGGCCATTCTTGCTGTGAGCCACCCCCAGAAAACCATTTAAGCACGCAAATGGTTCTTTGTGTGTTCATGGTCCTATATAGAACCATTGTCTAAAGAACCTTTAAAGAATGGTCTTTTTAAAAATTGTGCTTCACATTGCTGGGAAGTGTCTATTTAAGTGATGTTTAGATTCAGCTGGACTAACAGTAATCAAGCCTGGGAGTGTCTAGTTTTAATTGATCTCCAATATCAATTACATTTGGTTAATTGGTTGAT
Source organism: Colossoma macropomum (assembly GCF_904425465.1). Lineage (NCBI taxonomy): Eukaryota > Metazoa > Chordata > Actinopteri > Characiformes > Serrasalmidae > Colossoma > Colossoma macropomum. Next base: position 28,461,187 of record NW_023494801.1, on the reverse strand, counting down.
TGAGTAGCTAAGTAGCTATTTTTTCACGTAGGGCCACAAGTCATTGGATAACATTTTTCCATAAATAAAGGAAACGATGATGAAAACTGTATTTTGTGTTTACTCAGGTTGTCTTTGTCTTATATTACATTTTAATGGATTTAGAGTTTTACAGCCAGTTAATTTACATCAGAGGAGCTAATATGGAAATCACATTCTTCACAAGCGGCCTATTTAATGATAGGGGAAACACAGTAGTCTTGATTGGCTTATAAGGTTCTTACTTGTTTGCAACCTTAGCTTCATAGCTCCAGTGCAGAGAACTTCAAAGAAGCAAACGTCAGACATCTCTGCTCTTGGGTGTGAAAAGATATCCATTGTGTTAATGTAGAGATTATAAAGTGTGTATAGATATCAGATGTAGCTCTGTTGGATGCGAAGATGATAGAAGTGTTAATAGAGTGACAGATGATGTGAGTAAAGATATCTGATATATGTAGCTGCAGACAAACATCTTGAGAGCAAATGCACAATGTTGGTGCACTGCACTTAATCTCTCCAGCTTTAATAACAAATACATCTTTGCAGGCGCGTTCTGCGCAAGTGTTAGATCTACACCACACCAAAAGCTGCCATTAACGGTCTCGACACTTATAAATACACACATGCACACACACACACACACCCTTTTAACACTTACAAAGCCGAGCGCTTATAAATCTCACATTACTTTGTAGTTCAGCTTACAGAAGCTTTTGATTTAGAGCTAGAGTGGTTCACACGCACATAGCCTTACACACACACACACACACACACACACACACACACACACACACTTACTTTTGATTTAGAACTACAATGGTTCACACAAACACACACACACATAAACGCACATACACTAGGGGTCCGCACGGGCATGAAATTGAAGCTCGAATCCAACCACTAGCCATGAATTTGAGACCCAATCCGACCCGACCAGGCCCGACTGGTACTGCTAAATTTGATACTTGAACCCAACCTAAACAAGGGACAGAGAGAAAGAGAGAGAGAGAGAGAGAGAGAGGGAGAGAAAGAGAGAGAGAGAGAGAGAGAGGGAGAGAGAGAGAGAGAGAGAGGGGGAGGGAGGTAGGGAGTGCAACATAGAAAATATGAGATTTTTTTTTTATTAAAGAACATTTGGAAACAGGCATTATGCACTTTGTAGACGGTCCCTTAATGACTTGCACATAAGAGATCAGCTTTCCTGAATATTTATGCTTAAATATTTATGAAACTTGTATATTTGTAATATGTTCAGTTGTAGTTTGTTTGCTGTCTTCTCAAGAGTGAGAAAATGTAAGTTTTCTCTATTTTGAGTGTTTGTTTCATGAGAAATTGAGGAGTGAAAGTCAAATATCCAAAAAAAAATGTCCAATACAAAACACTTTTTATTGCACTTACTATGTTTTGCTGGTACAGCACAGCTAGAACACTTCTGAACAAATCAGACTGTGCCTGTTGCATAAAAAAAACTAGGAAACAGTGTCATTGATGCTAAGCACCACTTTTAAAAAGCTTCAAAGGCTTTGAGTGTTTATAACTCCCCCTTATGGAGAATATTCAGCCTGCTAAATGTACTAAAACTATGCGAATGAGTAAGTTGCAAGCCATGTCCATTAGGGGGGCATCATGTAACCATCTAAACATTGGCCTTTTGTCAGGAGGTGGTATGTTTGTTACCCGATGATGCCACAGCCATCCTTGGCCACATATGCAAGACAACATAGGTCACCTCAGTCTCTCTGGGCAGGTAGGATGGCTCTCCTTTAATCCCTGGTCACTTAGCACAGTGCTAGCCAATGTGGGTGTCTGTTAACTGATGTAATACAATCCCCAGTTAGTGTCAAGCTGTCCAGTGATGTTTGAAAAGATGTGGTGGCACATCACATATCTTGGTGGAAGTGCATGCTAGCCTTCACCCTCCAAGCTTGGTTGCATTGCTTGACAGGGAAACCTAGCTAAGGGCTAGAACTGGCCATGACTAAAGTTGGGGAGAAAAGAAAAGAAAACAGAAAACTAAGCAGAGTCTGATATTTTGGATTAAAAATTGATCCAAAATCGGATATTTTGTTGGACTTTTGTTGACATCGCTGTCCAAAGATCTCCACAATGGTAACTTTACAGGAGAGGGCAAAAACGTTCTTTACTTTTAATGTAAATCAGTGTGAAGATATTTTATTCCACATAATTTTAGAGCTTTGCTATTCCATCCATCATGAAAGTTTCACGTGATGTAAAGAACAGCCACTGTGTTCAAATGATGCAGAAAACTAAAAATCAGCAAAAACTGAGATACATGTTTGTCATTGGACAGCAATGATGTACACACAATATGCCCATATACACACGTAGCCAAATTGTGCCTCTAGCACAATGCAAATACACATACAGGCTGAAAACACATATGTACACCCCCCCCACACACACATACACCCACACACACTAGTGGCGTATCCAGATATCTCATATTTTATGGGTTGACAGCCATCAGCTAGCTGATTAATCTATAAGTCTACTTCATTATAACCTCCACAGAGAGCAAAAGAAAAATCTTAAACCCAACTCATGGTTGCTGAAGTTACATTTTGCTGCCTGCTTAATTTAACAGCTGACAGCTAATAGCCGTTACCACAACCAGTAACGGCTAGTTAACCAAAGTCCCACTTATGGCCAACTTTACTGCTTACCTAGCTCACTAAAGCGAGGGAAGCATAGCCTACTCAAGAAACTAGCACAGCTCAGTTAGGTTCCCACAGTTGGCAGAAACAGTCAAGCAAGCTAATGCTTGGTTTACACGTCATTGAAAAAAGTGTGAAAAGTAACGACCAATGGTGGTGTGCAGCCATGTACGTTGTCATGGTGATATCTGCCACCAAAATATTGCTGATGATCATTGGTGGTCACTTTTATTTGTTTAAGATGGAAATAAAGGACAAGACAAATTACATTTTGTAACATTTTAATTGACATCACAATCAGAAATCTGGAGGGTCTGGCTATCAAGTGCAAGGGCCTAGCCCCCCAGGCCCCACCATAGCTACATTACTGAGACATACTAAAAGACTCAGAGTCAAACAAACACAAACACACGCATAACCAAGCTTAAAACACACACTTCTCTGCTTAGGAGAATGGAGGGGTGAAGAGTTTGAGCAGAGGTGAAAGACAGCAGCCGTTTCTCTGTTAACTTTATGTATGTGCTGTCCACTAACCCTCTGCCGAAAGGACAGAGGTCACTGAGAGTGCACAAGCCTACACCATTTGATTTGGACAGAGCTGTAATGTTGGATGGGGGAAAAAAACTTTAAATACTTTAAATTTGCAAAAACGTGAGGTTTATCTAAACGACTCTGACTGTTTATTCAACATGATGAACTGCGGCACTGATTAGAGCGAAGCTGCTTCCAAACTCAATCACTTCTTCACTCTCAGCTTAAATATTAAATCCAGCACTATTATTCCGTAAGGTCGGATTTGTTGAGTTTTCCCCTGATGTTTATGGAAAACGATCTCTGTGCTTTAACTTCATTAGTCTGTGTAGATTGTGTTTAATAAGCTGGTGCACATTTACAGGGCTAAATTGAGTAAGGGCATGATTCAATATTTCTTTCGGCGCATTGTTTAGATTAAAAGAAACAATGCTGCTGTGTTTTATGCCATCCGAGAGTAAATATACATTACAAGGGTCGTTACGTTAGAGCCTCATCCATCATCTCCTGACCCTGCGGCTGTTGTTGGTGTAAACCAAACCGAGGCCGAATGTACAGAGTCAATATTAGTATGGTGATCTGTGGTAAATCGATTAGCCAATGTTGGCCTGGGAGTGTGCTGATGCTGATATTTATCTGGCGTTTGGTTTCCAGCATGGCTAATCTACAGATCCACCATGAACTGGGGCTCCATGATGCTGAACGGCAATTAAACCATGTGCTTAGATGTCACCCATACAACAAAAACACATACAGGGGGAATATATAGGGAACATATATAGGGAATACATGCAAATTCCAAAATATGTTTTTAAACAAAACAAAATACAATATTTTTGCGCATTTTCATTCACTGTTGATAAAAATTTATATTTTTATAGAATAGAAGAGAAGAAAAGAGAAGATGCGATAAGAAGAGAGGAGCACATGAGAAGAGAAAGGAGGAGGGGAGAAAAAAATCATAAGAGAAGAGGAGAGAAGTGAAGAGATAAGAAAGGACGAGAATAGAGAGGAATGCAAAAAAGGATAACAAGAGAAAAGAGGTAAGATGTAAGCGGAAAAGAAGAGAAGAGAATATGAGGAAAGAAGACAATAAAGAAGAGAAAGAAGGTGAGAAGAGAAGACAACAGAGAAGAGAAGAAAACAGCAGAGAAGAAGAGCAGAGAGTTCAGGTGGAGAAAAGAGAATAGAGGAAAACATAACAGAAGAGAAAAAAGAAGGAGAAGACAGGTGAAGAGAAAATAGTTAACAATAAAGGAAATAAGAATAAAGGAAGGGAAGAGAAGAGAAGAGAAGAGAAGAGAAGAGAAGAGAAGAGAAGAGAAGAGAAGAGAAGAGAAAAAGTTAAGATAGAAGAGAAGAGAAGAGAAGAGAAGAGAAGAGAAGAGAAGAGAAGAGAAGAGGGGAAGACAGCAGAAGAGAAGAGAAGAGAGCAGAAGAGAAGAAGAGAAGAGAAGAGAAGAGAAGAGAAGAGAAGAGAAGAGAAGAGAAGAGAAGAGAAGAGAAGAGGGGAAGACAGCAGAAGAGAAGAGAAGAGAAGAGAAGAGGGGAAGACAGGAGAAGAGAAGAGAAGAGAAGAGAAGAGAAGAGAAGAGAAGAGAAGAGAGGAGAAGAGAAGAGAAGAGGGGAAGACAGGAGAAGAGAAGAGAAGAGAAGAGAAGAGAAGAGAAGAGAAGAGAACAGAAGAGAAGAGAAGAGAAGAGAAGAGAAGAGAAGAGAAGAGAAGAGAAGAGAAGAGGGGAAGACAGCAGAAGAGAAGAGAAGAGAAGAGAAGAGAAGAGAAGAGAAGAGAAGAGAAGAGAAGAGAAGAGAAGAGGGGAAGACAGCAAAAGAGTAGAGAAGAGAAGAGAAGAGAAGAGAAGAGAAGAGAAGAGAAGAGAAGAGAAGAGAAGAGAAGAGAAGAATGAAAAGATGACAAGAAAAAGAAGTAAAGTAATACACAGAAGAGAAAAGAAGAGAGGAGAGAAGAGAGCAGAAGAGAAGAAGACAATAGAGAAAAGAAGAGAGACAAGAGAAGAGGACAATAGAGAAGAGAAGAGAAGAGAAGAGAAGAGAAGAGAAGAGAAGAGAAGAGAAGAGACACCATCTGAGGCAAATGTGTGCTGATTTAGGCATCCGGTTTACACGATGCTAAACGGTGCAGTACAAGCTCCCATTACTTACTATATTAGCCTCATAATTCCAGTGCAAAGCTAAAGAAACAAACACGTCTTGGCTGATTGGCTACATTTGGGGTACGAGAAAAGAAGTTTTTGTGGTTTTGCCCTGATTACATCCTGTCAGCTATAAGAGGACACAGATATAGATGAGACTGATCCACGGTAATGTTGATATTCTCTGTAATTCAGCCTCTCTCTTCCTCTGTTACAGCGTTTTAAAGGGATTACAGCTTTCAAGCATCTCATTCTGAGAAAGCCTGTGTGCGTGTGTTGGGTCAGCGCGCTTGAGGAATGCCCAGGAATTCCAAACCTGCACATGCGTCACTGAGGGCCTTTTAAATCACCTCAACGGAAGTGCATTCCTCCCCCTCTCGCTCTATCTCTCCCTCTCTCTCTCTCTCTCTAAGATAAACCAACACTCTATTAACCTAAAATGGACTTAGGAAAGAACAAAGCCAAAACAAGCACATTTCCACACTTTATATACTGGATCATATCAGCTCTGACACATGACGCATATTCTATCTCAGACATAAACACACAGTGCTTATAGAGAGAGAGAGAGAGAGAGAGAGAGAGAAAGAGAGAGAGAGAGAGAGAGAGAGAGAGAGAGAGAGAGAGAGAGAGAAAGAGAGAGAGAGAGGGAGGGGTGAAGGAAAGAGAAGATGAGACAAGAAGAAATGGAGAAGAGAAGAGAAGAGAAGAGAAGAGAAGAGAAGAGAAGAGAAGAGAAGAGAGATGATAAGGACAAAGTGAGTAAGAGAGGAAGAGAGAGGAAGCGTGAGAAAAAGAGAGAGATAAGTGAGATCAAAAAGAGAGACCATAAGTGAGCAAGTAAGAGAGAAAAAGACAGAGAGAAAGAAAGCAAGAGTAAGACAAAATAAGAGAGAGAGGGAAAGAGTAAAAGGGAGAAAATGAGGAAGATAAAGAATGAAAGTAAAAAAGTAGGAGAGTGTGAGAGAGTAAGAAAAACATACAGAGGTTTAGAAAGAAAGAGAGGGAGAAAAAGAGAGAGAGACTTAGAAAATGAGAGTTAAAGAAAGAGGAAAAAGAGTAGGCAGAGAGTTAAAGAGAGAGAGAGAGAGAGAGAGAGAGAGAGAGAGAGAGAGAGAGAGAATGACAGTCAGAGAATGAGAAAAAAGAAAGTTAGAGAGAGAGAGAGAGAGAATGAGAGTTATAGAAAGAGAAAGAAAGAGAGAGAGAGTTAAAGAAATGAGAGCTAGAGAAAGAGAGAGAGAGGGAGATAAATATATAGAAAGAGAGTTAGAGAATGAGAAAAAAGAGAGAGAAAGAGAAAGAAAGAGAGAGAGAGTGAGTAGTTAAATGTTCTCTGGTGGCTGTTACTCTTCAGTCAGGAGGTTGGTAGGGTCACATGCCGAGGGAACACTAAATATTTACCCGTTTCCGTCCTGGAAGACACACACATACACACACACACACACACACACACACACACACACACACACACACACACACACACACACACACACACACACACACACAGAAAGGCTGGTGAGCCCTGCTTATGCAGTCAGAGTGCCTGGGACTTAATCAACACTGCTGATGCAGATATCAGAGAGATCATTCATACAAAAAAAACAACAGACTGCAAATAGGAGGGAAATTTAAGTGCGTAATATGACAAAATATTGTCATAATCATGACTCATTTTGTCACATACTTCATGGATATATTCTGTATCCAAGGAACACTGAACAACAGTATGTTTCATTGCAAAGAGAGCATAAATAATCCTGTTTAACTGGATTTACTGCAGTGCAGTGTTAAATGTTGAATATCACTGTACTCAGTTTTTGAAAGTAGTTAGTGATGCATTTCAGTCTGTTTGTTCTGTGTAAGAGTGACAGCTGATTGTATTTGTTCTATTATCGCTCACTATAAGGGAGGAGATGCTGCAGAGGGTGGTCAGTCTGATGTTCTTGTCAAGCTCCTTCTGTACATCAGGATGATGTGAAGGAATGCTCGGAAACATAAATGTTCCCTCAGATTCACATTCACACACACACACACACACACACACACACACTCACTCCAGGTCAAATCAGCACACACTCTGGGTCGAGCTGTGGGCTCACCTGTCCTTCTGAGAATAAATCTCACCCTCTGCTTCTTCAAATATTTAGCCCAGTGGCCCACCTGCTGTATACAATAGCACTGGCCGAAATTCCAGAAATCCAAACCAGCGGAATAAACCCTCACGCGTTCCCAACAGGTGCGCGAGTATTTTCATCAAAACGGTTACGGCACACACATCACAATGTTAACAAAACGAGCACCAGCTGGATCGGCCTATTTTAAATAAATTTCACTGGGATTTGTCAAATTTTCACATTGATTTGGAGCGTGAGTGATGGATATACACTGAAGGATCTATGTTTAGGACTGGAATTCCAGATGTTGGATGAGCAAGAACATGTCTGTTCATCAAAACGATTGACCTTACAGTACCCCCTGTTCCACTGTGCTGAGTTTCCACCAAGAATTAAAACAATAGTTTGGTGCAAAAAAAACAATTCAGACAGTTTTGGGCTTCAAATGTAGTGAAGATATATTGGGTGACCAAAGATTGCTTCTGGACTGGAGCTACATGTCTAAAGGCAACTGGCAAATTGCTACTATACTACATAGAATGTGTCACAATGAGAGCACAATTAAGGAAAAGTTTCACTTTTACGCTTTACAAATTATGATATAATTTAGCGCATTTAGTATAAGTTTACTCCCTCCCAGTTTGCTAACTCATTGTTTTCAAGCTGAAAGGCACAAAGTGGGGCAGTCATGGGCTGGAGGTTAGGGAACCAGCCTTGGCAGACTCAGGAAAATCTACTTCACTTGTACTTATTAAAGAAGGCCGAGAGGAAGACGCCCGCACAACACCGGTCAAAGCACAAACTTCGTCTCCTCTGCAGACCAGTTTCTGCTCCCACCATGTTAAACGTTATAATCTTTCGATATGACACAAACGTACATGTGCAGAACGTACTTAAACTTTCCGGTTGGGAATGCAATCGGATACAGCCATTTTCATGGCTATTGTTCTTCTATTCAACAGATTATTTACAGGACTTGTTCAGTCGGATAAAAATTGTATTCCGAATGGCCAATCGGACTAGTTTATTCCGATTGAGGTGTATACATGGACATATTCTATTCTGATTGAGCTATTAATCGGATTATTAACAGATGATCAAGCTGCATGTAAACTTGGCTACTGAGCAACTGAACACTGGCACACATTGATGTTGAATGTGGGTGCCAGTTTTCATACCTTCATTAACTCTCTCAGGTCAATGGTGTCATATGCGACATCAAGGGACGTCGTATGTAGAATAAACGTCTTGGGAATGCTGCATGCTACTGACACCATTTTTTCTGGAAGGCTAGCATTTTGCCATTTCAGTGAAGGCTCTGTTACGATCATATCCCTTTCAGAAGCTTCGTCGTCCAGCCTTAAACTGCAGTGTCTTTTTGGAGATTTTGTAAAAAGTAAATCCATAATGACAAATCCAACACTGAATATCTTTTGTGATTATTTATGTTTCTCTGTGTTGAAGAGTTATTGTTGCTGTTAGCAGGGCCGTTAGCCGTCCACTGATGCCTTGGGTTGAGTCTGTCAACCAATCAGAGGCTGTATTCCTGACTTGTCGCCAGAACAATGCTATCTTTCCAGGCAAAATAAATTATATGATATTAATTTATTAATATCTAATATATTATATACATATATATACTAGATCTAGCCCTTCAGTTCGACACAAATGTGAAAACTTGAGTCAAAAAACAAGGAAAAAATATGATAATGATAATGCTAGTTTCTACTAGCACCTCCGTAGGATTACCAATGATATGCTAGTGCTAAGCTCACTAAAGTCTCTAATTATACATCGTAAAGAACAGCTTCAAGGTCAGGGTTTCTAATAAACTGACAAAGGAGTGCGCAGTCTTCTCGCATGGAGTCATTGCAGTGACCATGACTGGTCATCTCTGGCACTCCAAGTGGCCGCATCACTCCTCTAACTCCAAACAAACCACAACTGGAAATGCTTAGCGATGAGTTGGCACTTATTTTTTTCCCCCTTTTTCTTTCTTTTTCTCTGGCGTTATTTATATCCAGTGACCGAGCTTACTCAGAAAACATGAATCACCACCTACTCATTCAGAGGGGAACCCTGTAAAAAATGTGCTGCTGTATTTCTTTTCTCACAGGGTGTTTCTCACAAGGCTTTCTCTGGCAGCATGGAGCTGAGTCAGATGGTGATCCGGCCCAGTCATCGCCGAGCGAGAAACGAGCCTACAAACACAGCCATTCTGGCTGGAGGCCTTATGGAAAGAGTGAAGGAAAAGAGTGACTCCAAACCCAGTCACTGAGAAAGAAAGCAGCGAGAAGACATCTTAAAAAAATAATAATGTGGCCAAAAGTCTAATGTACCCAGCTGTCCTCTTACCCAAAATGTAGTCGTTCAGTGAAGAAATGTTTGGTGTCTGAAGTTTGCATCTTTGGTTTTGCTCTGGAGCTATGAGGCTAATGCTGCTAACAGGCAATGGAAGATTATACCTCACTTATTAGCGTTGTGCTAACTGCATATCTGAATTATTAAACCTTAAACTGTGTTGAGTTGTTAAATAATGTCAAATAGACCGGCTTACAAAAATGTATGGATAAAAGTATGTCAGGTAGCCAACAAACAGGAATAGCCGCCATCTTGATGTCTGTTTTTATAGATAGCATTAGCTACATTAGCATCATAGCTCCAGTGCAAAACTAAACGTCAGGCACCAAACATGTCTTGGCTGATCAGCTACATTTGGAATACAAGATAAATTATGCATTTATGATGTTCACCAATCTATTCCTTAAATGACATCAAGAAGCTAATTGAGTTAATGTTATGACCGAACTCAAGAAGTCAGTGAGTGATCAGATTGTAGTAGTAATGCGTACAGTACCCAGTTAGGCCAAGACTAGTCTCAGAAGCTAGACTTTTGCCTGTTCTCAGACAGTCTGGTGCATTTTTAGCTTATAGTTATTAGCATTGTGCTAACTGCAGAACCTACTATGACAAGAAAATGCAAAATAATGTGGTAAATAACCAATCGCAGACCATGTGACAAGGAGGCACAAGTACAAATGGATATCTCACTTAAGAGCTTCATTGAAAGCTCTTTAACAACTATTAACCCTTTTCCACAGCAGCGGTAAAATGCAGTTTCGGTCTGTTTTGGAGGTCCCTCAGTTGAGCTATGCATTTACCTTCAATAACATTTAAGGAACAAATGTTGGTAGAATTGTGTATGATTTACAAAACTGGACGCAAACAGAATTTTCAAATTTGTGGGTGAACAAGTCAGTCAAACAAGTTATAAAAGTGTTTTTTTATTGCGTTTAAATGCTATTTTATTAATTGTAGAAGTGGTACAATTAGATTTTTCAATGTCGAGAAAATTACAGTGCCTGTCTTGATACAGCTGGACTTCTGGAAAGGTGTGAATTGTTTTTACAGCATGGTGGCTCTCACCCCTACACTCTCAGAAAAAAGGTACTAATTGTCAGAGGTACCCCTTGAGGGTATGTCTTCAGTACCTTTATATAGGGAACATCATTGTACTGTGTTCCATTGCAGTTATTTTCTACAAGTTGTATTGACTCCACACACCCTGACTTGTCTCCAGCTTTTATATGTTATTGCTCTGATTTTAAACATTAACTTATGAAAAGGTACAAATATGTACTGTTAGAAATAAAGGTTCTACCTATGTAGATTTTTCGTACAAACAATGTAACTGTACCCTCAAAGGTACACCAGTGGTTTTAAGGTCTAATTGTGTACCTTAAATAAGTTTTTTCAGGTGAAAAGTATGTATTTGTACCTTTTCATAACCTAATATTTTACAACAGAACAATGAAATAAATAGCCTGGACATGAGAAGGGGTGTGTGGAGTCAATACAACTTACGGTACAATTATTTTCCCTGACTAAATGTACTGAGATGTACCCTTGAGGGTACCACCCTGGTGACAAGAGGGGCACTGCCCCAGTGACAGTTTCATACCTTTTTTCTGAGTGTATTACAGATTATACTCATAATACTTTTGGTTAGTTAACCGCAAATCAAGCATTTATTACAGATTGTTAATCTTTTATGCTCAGTCCTACCAGATGTGAGTTTAATCATACACGGAAAATGAAACTGATGAATAAGAACTCATTTTATGAGCAGATTTGCAGGTTTGCCCATACGCGTGATGAATAAGGGCCATTGTCTCAAAAGAGCTTCCCAGAAATGTGGGTGCAGCCATCTCATGAACGCTGCTGAAGGAGGCTGTAGCAGGTCCCTAAGAACCTCAAGAAGAAACACTGGAAGAACCGAGACTTCAAAAGTGGAACCCGTCCTTCTCTCGGCTGCACCCAGGATACGAGTTTATGAGGAAGATTAAACAGAGGCACTCGGATTCTACAGAAGAACGAATCAGGAGCTCTTTACAACAGGAATGGATGTGAAAGTCCGTCAGAAATCTGGTGGACATGTGTGCATTTTGCTTCATGACACAAATGTGAATGTACTTCGGCGAAGTTAGATCACACCATCTGTCCAATCACCAAGGAATGAACAGTGATTCAAGGTCAAAGTTAGTCTTGACTCATCAGTTGACTTTGGTACGCTTTCAGAGAAGTGAGGCAAAGAGAATGTGTACGTGTGTCCTGGTGTGTTATTTCCGCAGTCTGTACGCCGCGGCCGGCCGTTCGTGCTGATTTCACTTCAGAGAGCTTCTCGCGTGCCTTTCCACCGATAGCTGTGGTTCCATCCTAATTGGTTCCAGCTTTGAGCAAAGCACGTTGCATTGGCACTGGTCAGCTAATGCACAGAATCAGTCCCTCATGTTGTTAATAACACAGATATGATACGTATCATTGTATGGCCTAAGGTACAATAAATGATTTGCAATATGTCATAAATTATTGCATTATAGCAAACATAAAACAAGACCAAATGGTGTTGATTCTGCATAAGTGCTTCAATCTAATATACAGACGGAAGACTTTTGCAGGCTTGGATTGTGTATGGGTGTTTTGTAAATGTTTATGCTAAGCTAATTCAGTAGCTTGCCCCATTGTAGTCTAATTGGTTTTCCAGTCAATAGGAAAGAAAGGTCAAATGACAAAGGCTTGAGTCATTTTAAATTATTCTTTCCTCTTTAACGTGACAATTCTGACTGAAACATGGCATTAGGAAGGGTGTCTGAGCCAGCTGAAGACTTCACTCAGTTGTTGGTGGGGGTAGTGGGAAGGAAAGGTGAAATATGTTGCCAAAACGAGTGAACTGACACCTATCGGTTTTTGTCCAGTTTGTCCAGGACAATATCAGGTTGAGCTCAGTGCTGTCTCACAAAGCACATTAAGGCAGGGTTGCGATGGCGGTTAACAACTTTAATACCTGTTAATACAGGTTTAGATGCTCAAGCTATGATTAATCCTTACACAACACAACATTTTGCATAACCAGTTATCTTTAAGTTTAGTTCAAGGTTAGTTCTAACCTAACCTAGTTTTATGATGGTGGATCACTTTTTTGCCAGCCTACAAGACAACTCATACTGCATGCTTAATCTACTCCAGGGCAGGTTAAGTTCAGGATTTCGGATCATAATTAGCTCTTTGACCAACGAGGGCCGAGCTTTTGACCAATCAGAGACACTGTTTTGGCTGCCACATAGATATAAAGACTAGAAAATAATTAACATATTAGTCTGTATAAAGAATTTTTTTTTTAATTAGGAGGCGGCAAGTAAATTTTTGATCAAAATATGTCTAAATTCATAATGACATCAACATTCTGTTACTATTTACATGTCAAATAATCACGCCTGAGTAGTCAAGGTCTAAAAATAACATATGGCATGTGTAATTTCATGTGTCTCATGTAAATATGTTACCATTGTAATTGACCAAAATAATAAACAACTATGCCATATTACCTTAGGGTTGTGAGTGTTAACAACACAGTCATAGTGGCAGTGCTGTTGCTTTTTACCATCATGAATGCTTTACTTTGTTTTTGTCTTGTATTTATGTAGTATGATTTCTTTTTCCTTTACAGTTATCTGTTTGGTTCATTGGCTGTTCACTATAAACGCCATACTTTCATGTGCATTGCAGGACTATTATATTTTATTAGTTGACCAATCATTCAAAAAGTAGTCGACCAGACATCATTACTATAATAAAAAACAAGGATGATCTGGGCATCTGTGAAAAATATTTTGTTAGTTTCTTAGGCTAGGTCTAGCAGCAGGTAGTGCAGTTTGAGATGTGAGATGTGCACTCAAACAAGTACACAGACTGTCTGATGTGAACTGCATGTTAAAATCACTACAGCTCCCAGAAACTCCTCATAGAAAGTCCTTATAGAAAATATAAATTGGTTCTGGAGCATGCACTGTGTCATGGGAAACAAACGATTGTCAAGCTAAATGCTTGTAGCAAGCAGTTGCATCTCTATAGATGATCCTTTCAGATTGAGATATAGGCCTAGAATCACGAAAGGTTCATTATATCCAATTTTAAGACGCTACTCCTGAATTGTATTTGAAACCATAGGTGGCAAAAAAACAAGATATCCTACTGCATTTGCAGACGGGTACCCTAAGTTTGTTTTTGTTGCACAAGTCATGCCAAACAGCCTATGATTGGTTGCTTTGCATGTCAGTCAAATGGCCCTTTCCTATTGTAGTTGGCAAAACTTACCCAGTCTGGATTATGAGTTTATATTTGCAGCTTGCGGTGAAGTTTTATTAGTTTTTATATAGTATTTCTACAGTAATAAAGTACTTTGGGCTTTGTGTATAACAAAAAAAAGTGACTTCTGTTCTCTACGCCTGTTCACTGCAGTATTTTATGCTGTACTTTAGGCACTGTCCTCAAATAGTCAACTGTTGCCCACAGCACTGACTAGTGGATTTATAAGTTGAATATTCTATATGCCCACTAATACACAGAAGGTTTAATCATAGCTTGAGTATCTACACTTTGTTAACCATCATCGTAAAATGAGTTTACATTGGCTGTTTTCTGCCTAAGGCACACAATTTTATGCCTGATTTTAAGCCCGATTTGCCCCTTGTGACAAATTTGTACAATCTGAAGGACTTTTCCAGGTCAGAAGCTTGATCGGAAGCCACTGATGGCACAGATGATCTGTTGTTGGGTGAGGAGAAACTAGTGAATCTTTAGCCCTCTGATTGACCTCTGAAGTGATTGGAGGATCTCCGATACTTACGACTCAAAACCTTCACGAGTCCTGTAGTGTTAGAAGGTCAGAGATTTACTCAACGAGTGATTCAAACAACAGCCAATCAGAGAGCTAGAAGAGCGGAGAAACAGGCAAAGATACATGAATGCACAGCGCCTGAAGAGCGGAGCGCAGAGACAGAGATCTGTGTAAAACACAGGCAGATAAGAGCCGTTATCATGTTTATAATGTGTGGATCCAGACGTCAAAGCACATTCCTAACAATTTCAGCTCAGCTGCCAGTTTGTAGTGAAATATTTCTCCAGCTCTCACTGTATCAGCGCTTCTCATCCCCATATTAATCCTCAGCACAAACAGGTCTGGTCCAGTAAGTTCAGCTCTGTTTGTGTTGTGTGATCTCTGAGGAGATCTGGGAGTTTGAGTTCTTATTCGTAGCCGAAACCCATTTATGTGTGTTGTACTTTCTCTTTGCCCTGTCATCTAGTGTGAGCACCCTCACGACAAAAAGACAAGAAATTCTGTTACAAACTGACGTCAAGTTGGTTATGCTGTCCATTTAAGAGTACGCTCAACCTAAGTTAAACATGCTTCGTAGGACAGGCCTCAGGTTAGCATGATGATGTAGTCTGGTAAAAAGTAACAAGGAAAATCCAGGATTCAGTCAATCTAAGCTCAAAGTTAGCTGGCTAGGCAAGAGATCCAGCTTCATGAGACAGGCCCCTGGGCTTTTGTTAGGAAAATCGAAACGGCTCGTTGTTTAAGAGTAATTTTATATGTAAAGTATCAAGTGTGAACTGTATGTAATTGATGCATGAAATTGACACTCCCAACACTCAAAGTCCATAAACGTGTATGTGAGTGTGTCTAAGCATGTGTATGTGTGTGTGTGCATGTTTGACTTGTGTTCATATTTTCTTTGCCGCTGCTCATTTTCACACACTTGTGCAATCACACACTTGAGGCATCCTGTTTATGTGTCCTTGCGTTTGGCTGTGGCGTATCTCTCTCTCTCTCTCTCTCCCACTCTCTCTCTCTCCCATTCTCGCTCTCTCTCTCTCCCGCAACAGCTGTGTGTGACCTTGAGTAGACATGCCATTCCTCTGACACACTACCTCACTCAGTACTCTCTCACACACGTACACCATACACACACATATGCACACTACAACATGTGTCTGCAGTCTTGGCACAAAGCAGAGCACTGTACTTAATCAATAGCAAACTTGGAGAGCATGTGTGGGTGTCTTCAGCGCAGATTCAAGAGCTGAAGAGAAGCAGAGCAAATATGGGGTTTTGTCGTGGTAGACAAGCTTAAATAATAAGATCATAAGGCTTGACTTGTGCAGGTTTCAGCAGATGCTAAATGTAGCATGGGTTGAGGTAGTGCAGGTAGAGGAGTTAGGGCCTAGAAGGCACTGAGATTGAGATAACAGCAGTAGCTGAGTCAAGACAGTGGAGGCAAAGGGATTGAGATGGTGGAGGTAGTGGGATTGAAATAGTAAAGGTGACAGGATGGAGACAGTGGAATTGAGAGAGTGGAAACAATGAGAGTGGGATAGTGAAGGCAGCAGAATTAAGATAGCTTTAGGATTTAGGATTAAGGATTAAGATCCGATCCAAGTGTTACCGAGATAGAGGCAGTATGATTGAGAGTGTGGACACAATAGCTTGGAATAGCAGTGGTGATGGGATCAAGATAGTAAAAGCAGGAATTAAGCTAGTGGAGATAATGATTTTGATATTGGGCAGTCGAAGTAGTAGGATTGAGATTGTGGAGTTAATATTGAGGAGTTGCTGAGACTGAGATAGTGGAAGCAGTGTATTTGAGTTTTTGGAAGTAGTGGGTTAGAGATAGAAGGAGCAGTGGGATTTGGGCAGTGGAGGCAGTAGGATTGAGATTGTGCAGTTAGTATTGAGATTGTGGAGTTGTTGAGACTGAGATAGTAGAAGCAGTGTATTTGAGATTGTGGAGGTAGTGGGTTTGAGACAGTAGGAGCGGTGGGATTTGGGCAGTAGAGGCAGTAGGATTGAGATAGTGGAGTAGTGGTATTGAGGTTGTGGAATTGTTGAGACTGAGATAGTGGAAGCAGTGTATTTGAGATTGTGGAGGTAGTGGGTTTGAGATAGAGGGAGCAGTGGGATTTGGGCAGTGGAGGCAGTAGTATAGAGATAGTGGAGTAGTGGTATTGAGGTTGTGGAATTGTTGAGACTGAGATAGTGGAAGCAGTGTATTTGAGATTGTGGAGGTAGTGGGTTTGAGAGAGTAGGAGCGGTGGGATTTGGGCAATGGAGGCAGTATTGTGGAGACATTGGGTTTGAGACAGCCAGTTTGAGATTGTGGAGGTAGTGAGATTGAGAGAGTGGAAACATGGGCAATGCACTTACTGAAAGCATCGAGTTTGAGGTAATGGAAGCAAAGCCATTGAGATAGTGGAAGCAGTGGGATTGCGAAGGAGGTGGTAGCAGCTTTGAACTACTGGAGGCAACTGGTTTGAGGTAGTGGAGGATGTGGAATTACAAAAGCATCGAATCAGTGGAGGAAGCAACAGGTAGAACAATTGGATGCCGGTGGAAGCGTGTGGAAGGGCAGCAGTGGAGCAGTGGAAGTAGAGAGAATGACAACAACAGGAGCAGGACTTCTCCTTAGGGCGGCATTAGAGGTAGTGAGGGGCTGCAGAGTTGGTATGGGTGGCAGGAGTGGGGCAGTAGAGGCGGTGAGGGTGGTGCTGCGTAATGGCACAGGAATGTCTGCTGAAGCCGACAGGCCGGAGAGGAATCTGCAGAAAATCTGTGACAGCTGGAGGAGTTGGAAGCCAGAGAGAAACTAAGAGAGGGAAAGAAAGAGAGAGAACATGTTCCCTCAACATTCCCAGAGAGGGGCGGATGTCAAGCAGAGTGTAGTCTCAGTCGCTTCCTCTGAAGGTTGTTTTGGTACAAACTGTCTACAGGTCACTGTGACCTCCGATACATCCATCTCCCTCTCTCTCCTCTCTCTCTCACTCTCTCTTTACTCTAGGTCCTCTGCTCTTTCTCAGTCAGCCCCCAAACAGTCTCAAACTGAAGTGGCAGGATAACTCTAAGCTGGGGATATGGTACTCTAGCGGAAGCGTAATTCCCAGTTTTCCCACATTCCAGGAATCGGCTTGGCCTTGAAGTTCCGCCCCATGACTGATGGGATTCTGCATCCGACCGGAACGCCGCAGGGCCATCACACCACTCCTAATCTAGAGATTAAAGCCAGAATAATTAGCCCTGTGGCTCCTGAGAGAGAGAAAGAGAGAGAGAGAGAGAGAGAAAGAGAGAGAAGGATTGAGAGAGAGAAGAACTTGGCAGGGAAGAGAGAGTTTGAGGGATTAGCTTCACTTTTGTAATACCAAAAGGCTAAAGCTCAAGGTTGCATCATTTCTCTCTCTCTCTCTCTCTCTCTCTCTCTCTCTCCTTCTCTGCATTATTCTGCCACTCTTAGCACTAGGGGTTACACCAATGCATTGAAGGAATTAAATAGATTTGAATTGATTATAACTCATAAATTCTCTGGCTATTTTCAAACAAACAAAAATCCCTTAATACCCCACATCTACAGTCATATGCAAAGATCTGGGCACCTTTGGTCAAATGACATGTTTTGTTGATATTCCTAAAAAAATGACAAATCTATGGTGAAATTTGAGATTTAATAATCAAATAGTTTCCTGAAGAATCATAATCAAATAGAATTGTGGGGTCAGAGATTTACACTCTTATCCAGTGCTACACACTAATGCTGTTAGTCTCAGTCTACTCGATCCTGTTCTAGACCCCGAGGGTGTAGTTTACTCCATTCAGCACCACATGGCTGGCATTCCAACACACACACAGGCAACCCAACACTCCCCAATAAAGACTCAGTAGTGGCAGCCACCTCCTATACAAAATAGTGTTTTAGCGGAGTTACTTGACCTGAATGTTGTTCTGTTTTGAAACTATAGACAAACTAAACAGCCTTTACAAACTAATCAGCTACTTTATTAGAAACCCTTCATAGCTCCTCCTCAATAGTGTACAGTTAGAGACTGTAGCTCATCTGTTGAAGCACGGTTTGTGTTAATCTTCCTCTAGCCCTTCATCAATGGTCAGTTTCTGGCTACAGAGCTCTTCTTGACTGAATATTTTTGGGCGGTTGACCACTCTCAACCTAGAAGGGACATTGTTGTGTAAAACCCCCAGCTGTGTCTGATATTTTCATACCAGCACTACACACACTACTGTGTCAGAGTCGCTGCTGTGCTGATAATGTTCCACAATCCAAATAATATCTGGTCAGCAGCAGTTCTGTGATCAGAAACTGACCAGTGATGAAGTACAGGGTGGATGTGCAGATAAATTGTAAGTACAAGGTAGGTGTTTCTAATAAAGTGGCCAGGTAGAGGAAGTGGCCAAGTGTTTCTTATAAAGTGGCCAGGTGGTGGAAGTGGCCAGGTGTTTTTTAATAAAATGGCCAGGAAGTGAAAGTACAAGTACAATGTAAAGTACAATGTATGTGTTTCTAATAAAGTGGCCAGGTAGTTGAAGCAGCCAGGTGTTTCTAATAAAGTGGCCAGGTAGTGGAAGTGGCCAGGTGTTTCTAATAAAGTGGCCAGGTAGTGGAAGTGGCCAGGTGTTTCTAATAAAGTGGCCAGGTAGTGGAAGTAGCCAGGTGTTTCTAATAAAGTGACCAGTGAGTGGAAGCACAAGGTAGGTGTTTCTAATAAAGTGGCCAGGTAGTGGAAGCAGTCAGGTGTTTCTAATAAAGTGGCCAGGTACTGGAAGTACAAGATAGGTGTTTCTAATAAAGTGGCCAGGTGTTTTTAATAAAGTGGCCAAGTAGTGGAAATACAAGATAGGTATTTCTAATAAAGTAGCCAGCAGTGGAATGGCCAGTTTTTTTTTTTTTCTAATAAGGTGGCCAGGTAGTGGAAGTGGCCAGGTGTTTCTAATAAAGTGGCCAGTGAGTAGAAGTACAAGGTATGTGTTTCTAATAAAGTGGCCAGGTATTGGAAGTGGCCAAGTTTTTCTAATAAAGTGGCCAGGTAGTGGAAGTGGCCAGGTGTTTCTAATAAAGTGGCCAGGTAGTGGAAATACAATACTGGTGTTTCTAACAAAGTGGCCATGTAATGGAAGTACAAGGTAGGTGTTTCTAATAAAGTCGATTGTGAGTAAGTTAGTAAGTAGCTGTCAAGAAGCCTTTGCTGAGGAAAGGAAATAGCCAAAGCAGAAAAAAACATGTGAATCAAACAAACAAGCTGCTGGCGCTCTCAGAACAACTGACTGGCCACCTCAGAGTCCAGACGTCGGCGTCACTGAATGTGTTTGGGTTTATTTGGATCATAAGAAGCAGAAAATGCAACCAACTTCTTAGACTGAACTCCGGAGGTATGGAAAATCATCACTGCAGATTTCTTTAAAACCTGAAAGCAAGTCTCCTGAATAGAATGGAAGTTGTAATAAAGTCAGAGTGAACACACAAAATACTGAAAAATGTTGTTGCTGTTGTTGTTGTGGATTTTGTGTACTTTTCTGATAAACATGTGTTTTCTGCTGATAAATGAATAACTTTAGTTACTGGCTGTTTTGATTACATATTAAATAAATAAAGGGTGATCTTCGACTTTTGTACAGTACACTTACATCAAAACAGGCTAACAGTCTGCGTCCTACTTACCATTCAGCTAACCCCTAAAATATCACATGAATATACTCACAGACGCAGATATACACACTAGTATATGCATACACATGCACACCCACACATACACGCACACCCTCCACACGTACAGAGTTCTAGTCTAAACTTTGTCTGAGCAGTTGTTGCTAAAGCTCAAATCTTTCACAGCCAGCTGTTGCCATCAACACATTAACAAGAGAGAGGAGAGAAAAATTCTCTGTGTGCACATGTGCTCCTCCATCTACTCTACAGAATGAGCACATATATCATCGCTGTAAAAAAACATAGTTTATTCCAAAGGGTAACTTTAAAGGAGTAGGAGAAAAAGTTCACTTTTAATGTATGTTAATGTAACAAAATTTTATTCAAATTTTGACCATTTTATCATGAACTGTTCATACACTGTTAAGGGCAAAAGGCGTTTTCAGTTGGCGTAGAATATTAAAATAAAGAAAAAAATTGGTTTTGATATCACAGCAATAGAGCTTACATGGTTAATAAACTACATTAGACAAACTCTCCTACAAATCACAGATGTTTTCCAGCAATACACTAATCTATTTTCTCTTCTTTACCCGCGCCTCTGTCTCACCATGACCATCCCCCATGACCATCCCCATAGCAACCTGCGAAAGTTACCACAAGAATGCTGGACATGTCCTGCCCACTTCCTCTTCCACCTGCCAATCAACTCCACCCTAGAGAAAAAAGATAAAGACACAAATAGAGAGGATGAGGTGGGAAAACTAGTATTTGAGGGGGGCGATGATGACAACTGTGATAATGATGATATGATGGTGATGATATTATTGATGGTGGAGGTGATGATGGTGATGATGATAATGATGATGATGACAACTGTGATGATGATATGATGGTGATGATATTATTGATGGTGGAGGTGATGATGGTGATGATGATGATGATGATGACAACTGTGTTGATGATATGATGGTGATGATATTATTGATGGTGGAGGTGATGGTGATGATGATAATGATGATGATGACAACTGTGATGATGATACGATGGTGATGATATTATTGATGGTGGAGGTGATGATGGTGATGAAGATGATGGTGATGACAGTCATGAAGATGACATGATAGTGGTGTTAATGGTGATGAAGCTGATGATAGTGGTGATGTTATGATGGTAATGATGAGAATGGTAACTGATTATGATGTCAGTGACGATGTGATAGATGATGATAGTGGTGATAATGGTGATGGTGATGTGTTGGTGACGATATCTGTGATTATAATGATGATGTGTGATTATAATAGTTATGATGGTGATGATGTTAGTGATGGTGGCGATGATGGTGATGATGAAGATGAAGATTTTGGTGATAACAATTATGACAGTGATAGTGGTAATGATGATGATGAAGCTGATGATAGTGGTCATAATGATAATGATGGCAATGACATTGATGAGGATGATAACTGTGATTATGATAACGATGATGGTAGTGTTGGTAGGGTGAAGATGATTATGATGAAGTAGATGATGATGTTGGTGGTGGTGACAGTGGTGAAGATGAAGAAGATGATTGTGGTGTGATTATGATAATTGTGATAATAATGATAATGGTGTGATGGTTGTGATGGTGATAGTGATGATACGGATGATAATGATGGTGGTGGTGATAATGGTGATGGTAATGACAATGGTAATGAAGATGATGATAGTGGTAATGATGACGAAACTGATGATAGTGGTGATGATGACTGTGATGATGATGATGAAGATGATGATGATAATGACGGTGTTGGTAATGGTGAGGATAATGATGAGGATGATGGTGATAGTGGAGGTGGTGAAGATGGTGACAATGATCATGGTGATGATGAAGATAAAGGAGGTGACGGTGTGATAATGGTGAAGATGATAGTGTTGGTAATGAAGATAATGGTGATGACAATGATAGTGGTAGTGATGATGCTGATTTGTAGGATCATCATCATCATCATTGATGATGGTCATGTTGGTAGTGATGATGATGGTTAAGATGGTAATAGCGATGATGATGATGGTGGTGATAATGATGGTGATGAAGTTGAGGGCGATAATGATGAGGATGATTATATAACCATTTCTTAATATCCACAGACACAATTAATCGTTTCACCTCAACTCTGAGTGACTTTGCTAACATCTCAACAATTAAATAACCCAGGAATTCCGAAAATTTGATAGAATTTCTCTTTGACTTTAGGGCTGGGTTAGAAACAGCCCTCACTAGTGGTGCTAGGAGGACACATTAGCACTGAGAGGAAGAATAGAGAAACAGCACAGTGGAGCGTGTCCTAGTGGGATGATGGGTGTGTGTTTGTTCATATATGTGTTGGTTGTATTAACATGGGAAACGTGTCTTGTGTGCACTGAGCTCTGAAATGTGCCTGTAAGTATGAACATGTATGTTTGTGCATGTAGTTGTGTAAGAGGCACTAAGCTAAGTGTGTGTGCCTGACTGTATAGGTATATATGTTTTTAAAATGCTACATATTATTATTGCATTTTAGTTATAAATCTAATACATACAGGATACATTATTTTTACATACACATACTTACACAAAAATAATATGTGGAACATATAATTACATATAGGTAATAATAATATAATACATATTATTATTACGTATAGGTGCTTATAGATAACATGTATAGGTCATATTGCTACATATATACACATAGGGGAGATATGTATGACCCCATGTCTTGACATTGCGTAAAAACAAATGTGTGTGTGTCTGTGTGTGTGAGTGTGTGTGTGTTTCAGGGCACATTCCTGGTGTACCACACCCAGGATCATTGTAATGAAAATTCCTACAGCTGCGCCAAACAGATCCAGTTTCTGCTAATCCTACACTCCCATCAGCCCATCGGGAGAGAGAGAGAGAGAGAGAGAGAGAGAGAGAGAGAGAGAGAGAGAGAGGCTGAAATTCAGAAACACTGTCTACATACCTGTGCAGGTATCCTGTATAATGAGCTTCTTGCACCAGTGAATTTGAATCAACATGCATTTATGCATCAAGCTATATTTTTTCATGCATCAAAATACAAAGTGCTTCAATAGTGCTCAGAGCACCTACCTTGTATCTACACTCATTGTCCATTTTATTAGCTCCACTTACCATACAGGTGCACTTTGTACCTCTACCATTACAGACTGTAGTCCGTCTGTTTCTCTGCATACTTTGTTTCACCCTGTTCTTCAATGGTCAGGACCCCACAGGACCACCACAGAACAGGTATTATTTGGGTGGTGGATCATTCTCAGCACTGCAGTGACACTGACATGGTGATGGTGTAGTAGTGGATGTTGCACTGCTACAACTAGATTAGACACAGCAGTGCTGCTGGAGTTTTTAAACACTGTGTCCAGTCATTGTCCACTCTATTACACACCTACCTTGTTGATCCACCTTGTTGATATAAAGTCAGAGACAGTAGCTTATCTGTTGCTGCACAGTTTTGTTGGCCATCCTCTAGTCCTACATTAAAGGTCACAGCTGACCAAAGGACACTGTTGGCAGGATGTTTTTGGTGGGTGGACTATTTTCAGTCCGGCAGTGACACTGAGGTGTTTAAAAACTGCAGCAGCACTGCTGTGTCTGATTCATTCGTACCAGCGCAACACACACTAACATAGCACCACTACATCAGTGCTGAGAATGATCCACCACCCCTTTAATGCCTGCTCTATGGTGGTCCTGTGGGGGTCCTGACCATTCAGAACAGGGTAAAAGTGGGACATCAATTTAGGCAAAGAAACAGACAATTTATAGATTTATACAGACACAATTCATGCAGATGTAAATTCACATTGTCTCTTGTAAGTCTTGTATATTCTGTATATTTTAGTAGTTTTGTCAGTTAGCTTTAAAGTATTGTGACGTCACAGGCTGAGCCACTGTGGGAAGCTTAGGGAGAGTGGCCATGCAAAGTGGTTCTTGGGTGTGTGCCACACTCCAGTTAAAAAGGACAGTTGTTGTTGCCATTGTTGCTGATGTGTTGTTGTCATTAGAGTAGTTGTGCTTATTAGAGTAGTTGTGTCCCAGGAGGGTGGGCTTTGAAGTGTCTAGTGGTTAGATGTGTGTACCTTGTATGTCATGCCCTCCCGTGATACCTCCTCCCTGTGTTTCACGTTGGGGTGGCAGTGGGCTTGGCATTTTTTATTGCATTTGAAGTGCCTGTTCAAAATGTAAGAGTATTTGCCCAAACGCCCACTGTTTGCTCTCTTCTTCTACCTGCATCAGTTAACCTATCTAACTACCTAGGTATATATATATATATATATATATACCTGTGTGTGTGTGTATATATATATATATATATATATATATATATATATATATATATATACACCTTTAAAGTTTGGTAGAGGAGGGATAATGGTCTGGGGCTGGCCTAGGGTTTGGGCTCAGCCCTTTAGTTCCAGGAGAGAGTAATGCTAATGCCACATCATACAAATACATTTTACACAGTTATATCCTTCCAACAGTGTGGGGAAGACCATTTCCTGTTCCAGTAGGACTGTGAACCTGTGCACAAAGTGAGTTCCATAAACACGGCTAAACGAGTTGGTGTGAAGGACCTCCATGGCCTGCACAGAGCCCTTACCTCAACACCGCTGAACAGTTTGGGATGAATTGGAATGTTGAGTGTGAGCCAGACCTTGTTGTCCAACGCCAGTGCCTGATCTCACAAATGCTCTTTTGACTGAATGGGCACAAATTCCCATAGACACACTCCAAACTCTTATGGAAAGCCTTCGCAGAAAAGGTGTGGGTGTGGGGTTGGCAACTCTATATCAATGCCCATGGTTTTGGAATGGGATGTCCAGCGTGATCATACAGGCGTGATGGTTAGGTGTCCGCATACTGTCGGCTATATAATGTATGTAGCAACCCAGATGGGAAACTCGGTATTTAGCACACTGCTGTGGCAAACTGTCAATAATGCATGAAGCAATGAAAGTGAAACAGAAGACAGAGAGACTGCTGTAGGTCAGATGCATCCAGTCCTGCACCAGGAGATCTATTGACCTGCCCAACCTAATCTAACACACCTGGTCAGGTAATCTGGGACTATAGGAGCATCTGAAAATGAGACAGGTGGGTTAGAGGGTTGCATCCGGGCATTAAACCTTGCAGGTCAATAACATTTACATTAGCGTGGTTGGATACAGGAGCATGTTTACCACTATATTGCATCATCTTTCCTTATAACAACACTGAATAATCATTTTCACACAAATTGATCCAGTTTTGAAAGTGAAAGTGTTTGCCATTCCTTTTAATGCATCTTTAGTATTTAAAATCAACAATTTTTTGAGTGAGAGTCTCTCAGTGTATTTTTTCTTGCCATTTTTGCACAATGTTGCCTCAAGGCAACAAAGCCCAAAAGGACTGGCACCGACATTTATTTTTTTTAATTGTTTTGATTTTAGTACCCGGTTGCAGGGGCGGCACGGTGGCGCAGTGGGTAGCGCTGTCGCCTCACAGCAAGAATGGCCTGGGTTCGATTCCCGGCCGGGCGACCAGCGTCAGTTCTGTGTGGAGTTTGCATGTTCTCCCCGTGTCTGTGTGGGTTGGACAATTGGACATGCTAATTTGCCCCTAGGTGTGAATGTGTATGTCTGTCTGCCCTGCGATAGACTGGTGTCCTGCCTTCTGCCCGATGGCAGCTGGGATGGGCTCCAGCACCCCACCGCGACCCAGAAGGATAAGCGGTTTAGATGATGTGTGTACCTGGGTGCATTTTACATGTGAAAAGTGAATTAAACTTTTTTACATCACTCTCATTATGTGTGCAACAGGGGGTTCTAATGCCACGGCACATGTTGCAGGTGTTAGTATCAGAATAAGCATATTTTGATTAAGGTCAAACATTAAATATCTTGGTTTATGCACTGTTTTTTGTTTAAATACAGGCCAAAGTGGACAAACAGAGATTACAATTGCATGACATTGTTTTCCTTTATAGAATCTGTCACGCAAGCTTCAAAATATTTATCGTGTACATTAAGCCTCTGTTTACTGGATCTAAATATTTAGATATATGTATTCACACTCAAGAATGTGCACACATACGCATACAAACAGGCCACTCTTTCTCTGTCAGTTGGGCCTAATGATGTTATGTTCTCCACAGCTGTTTGGCTGGGGCAGGTGTGTGTGTGTATGTGTGTGTGTGTGTGTGTGTGTGTGTGTGTGTGTGTGTGTGTGTGTGTGTGTGTCTCGTATGGGACTTGGCCGGCAAAGGAACGAAGGAATTCGGAAGACAAAACGGAAAGAGGGCAGACAGGAGAGAGGGAGGGAGAGCGAGCGAGCAAGGGAAGAAATGGATATGGTTTGGAGATAAGCCGATCCCTTAGCAACGGCCTCGCAGTCACGAGAAGAGCAAACACACACACACAGACACACACACACAGTGCACCTGGTCATTGAGCTAGCTCACTCTGGAGCTGTAACTACATGTCACGCTACTCAACATTACGGAAATACTCGAGTTATTTGCTAGATTTCGGTGGAAATGCCAAGAGGCCGGACAAGCCTCGCTCTCCGGGGTCTCGAGTTTTTCTGCTGAAATCTGGCACGCTCACAAACTCAATCAGCAACAGCACGGCCTCTATAGAGCAGTCTATGAATACACTCATTCACCCGCGGTGGAAATCACCAGCAATGCACTGCAGTGAGAAAGAAAAAACAACCTGAGATGTCTCAGTACTATTCCAAAGGCATTTGAACCGTAGAGTTTCAGGAACAGAAAAAAGACCATATCTGGTCATATTTTTTTACAGACACTGAGTCAGACACTGTCCGTATAGCCTGTCTATCTATCTATATTTTTGTTTTCATTGCTACACAGCATTGCCTCAAGGCAACAAAGCCCAAAAGGAGCAAAAAAAGAAAAAACTGAGACGTCTTAGTACTATTCCAAATACATTTGAACGCTAGAGTTTCAGGAACAAAAAAAAGACCATATCTGGTCATATATTTTCTTAGACACTGAGTCAGACATTGTCCATATAGGGTGTCTTTCTATCTAGAAAGTGGCTGTTTGGCTGGAGGAAGCAAGAGTTTCAAGAACTGGTCCATATTCAAATATTGAGATGAAATATATGATTTTCCATACAGCAGTCTCTGTCATTACTTTCCATCGCTACCCAATGTTGCCTCAAGGCAACAAATCTCAAAAGGAGCCAAAAAAAAAAAAACCTGAGACATCTTAGTACTATTCCAAATACATTTGAACGCTACAGTTTCAGGAACAGAAAAAAGACCGTATCTGGTCATATATTTTCTTAGATACTGAATCAGACATTGACCATATGGAGTGTCTTTCTATGTAGAAAGTGGCTGTTTGGCTGGAGAAAGAAAGAGTTTTAAGAACTGCTCCATATTTAAATATTGAGATAAAATAAATGGTTTTCCACTTAACAGTCTCTATCATTACTTTCCATCGTTACCCAATGGCAACAAAGCTCAAAAGGAGCAAAGAAAAAAAAACCTGGACTGCAGGCCAGCCAATCTAATATCAACCCTCTCTGATGACACAGCCATGTTGTTGTAACATGCAGAATGTGGCTTGGTGTTGCCATGTTAAAATAAGCATGGACGTGTCTGACATCAATATCTAGAACGCAGCATATGTTGCTCCGCAATGTAAATCTTTCCCAGATTCATAAGTTACACACAAATATCCCTCATAGCATGACAGACTCTGATTTTGAACTTTACACTGGTAACAGTGATTGACTCTAAAACGGCAATATAAAACATAAAGAATATGTTTTGTGAATATCTAATATGCTTCAGATGTTGATGTCTTTGGTAGATTTGATCAAATATTTTGATATTATTCAACCCAGTGTGGGAAAATGAATCTGTTGCAGTTAGCCTGCTGTTAACACAAAACAGAAAATCGCATTGAAGTGCTAGCAGAAATTAGCATTATTGTTGTGGTGATAATTTGGTGAGCAAAAACTACTTATAAGATAAATGTTTTTGCATTAAAAACACTGCTATATTATAATATTTCCATTACGATATGATATGTTCACAAAGTGACTGTAGCATACAATGATGGGCAGAAGTTTTTGTCCTCCTTCAGCGGTCCATGCTTGTTTGGCAACAACAGCATACTTTAAAGAAACTACATTTCTTGGTGAAGGAACAGTTTTTTGTGATTATTATTCATTTTAACCTAAATATTGTATGGATATTTTAGTATTTTGTCATTTTTTATGTTATAACTGTTGCATAAAAGTAATAAGCTACTTATGGCCATGCATTGTAGTGCTTTTACAGTGGACAAGGGAGTTTTACTCTGCTTCGCCTCATGCCTAAAAACACTTCTTACCTGTGATAAAATCATTGCTTTTGCTTATTGCATCTCCAAAGTAGAAACTGGAAAAAAAAAACATTCTTAAGTTTAATGTAGATTAATTCCAAGCCATTTTTGGTCAAGTCATCATGAAATATTGAGACATTGTATTTGCACAACATTGTTTTCATTTACAGAATGCAAACTTCAAAGGGTTCACACAATGTACAGGACAACTAATGCTAATGGTACTATAGGACCATAGTACTATTTTAATGTCTGACTGTTTGCACTTCATTACTTCTACTCATTTTTCAGAAGACACATTAAGGCCACGTTCGTGTTGGTATCCATCAAAAAAGGCATCAGCAGCCATTACTTTCTCCTCCAGCTTGCTGTACATCGATGTGACTGACTGAAGCTTGGCCCCAGATCGTCTCCTATTGGCTGGCCCAGGGTTACATCAGAGTATGTTTCAGTCAAAAGGACAACAGAGTTCCACTTTTACACACTCTCATGGGTTGCTGTCCAATGTTTTCATTGAAATAAATGCAAGAAGTGAGTTTTTAATGGATACTAAAATGCCCTTGTAAGTCATCCAACAACTCGATTAACCCTGGCATGCAGTAACAGAAGTCTGGAGGTTCCAAAGGGGGGTTTAGTATTTCCTTGCCCTTCCTCTGACCATGGCCACTGTGCCCTAAAACAATATGTTTAACCCCAGGTTACTCTGGTGGTGCTGCCATATGGCACTCACACCTCCTAGGCCTCAACCTGACCCCTAAGGTGCTCACTGGTAGGAATGTAGTAGAAGAATATATTCTCAATGTCTTCTGAGTTTGAGGCTTCATTAAAAAGTTCTTTACTGCCTGAGGCCCATTGCAGATCTATGTTATGTATGCTGTAGATCCCTGCACTCTTAATTTTAACCTGAAAAGTCTTATTTCTTTGTCTGTGCCTCTGTAAGTATACAAGTAAATGTCCATTTCTTGCATAATTCATTTGATTTCAAATTCATTAATGATTTTTTTATGTCACTGCAATCTACTATGTCTGATTCTTGAATGCATGTACTAGTTGTTGTTTTTTTTCTCCACCCTTTTGTTTTGTTTTATAGTGTTTGCAATCCTATTTTTGTAACCTCCAATAAAAAAAATGTTATTGCAGTGCTTAAAACTGGCTTGGATGTTGCAGACACCCCCACTTACTTCTAAAAGTTGTTTGCATTTTTTTTTTATTTGACAAATCGCCCTATTGATATCAGGTTATTTGACAAATAGCCTATTGATTACAGCTCTCACAGACTTTAACTATGCTAACACAGTTTAGATAGTTCAGTGTCTGAATACTGAAAGACAAAAAAGGAGGAAAAGCATGAACGTGTCTGAAAACAATGTCTGGAAGGCGGCATATATTGCTCCAAAATGTGTATATACCTTTCATAGATGTACAAGTTACACACTAATATGCCATCATACTCTGATTTTGAACTTTACACTGGTAACACTGATTTACTCTAAAACTGCAAGTTAGAGTAAATAATATGTTACATGAATGTCTAATATGCTTTAAATGTACATGTTTTCGGTAATACAATACATGGAAATACAAATTTTCCTCATTTTTATAAAGAAAGGAGTTTGATGTGCTTTGTAAATATTGTTAAAGTTTCAGAACAAACCATTCACGTCCAGTCCAGACTGTTCATATATTTTAATTAAGCTGCAAAAAATATGTTAATAAAGCTGTTTTGAATTCATTATTTTTGTGATGTCACTAAAAACAATGCTTTTACCTTACATATGTCAGTCTTAAAAATCACAGAAACAAAAACAGCCTTTTTAATTGCAAAAAGAGGTTAAAATGTGGTCATGTAGAAATGGATTATGACTGCTTTTGCTATAAACAATATATATATATATATATATATATATATATATATATATATATATATACATGTAAATCAAAAGTGTACCGCAGAGCAAAAACATAATAAAATGCCAGAAAAATGTAAGATATGGCCACTACAGAACTAGATGCAACAAAATATATAAATAAAATAAACTAAATAAATGCAACTTTGATCACTAGCTAGCTAACCTTCAACTTCTGCTTCAGTGCTGTCACGCACACCAATATCTTAACCATTTGTAGAAGCTCACCATGTCAGCTCTTACAGTTAAAAAAAATATATGAAAAGTGTGGACAAAGTGAAAAAATGCAATGACGAAAGTGTTCCAATTGTTTTCACATATGAACTTGAACAATGTAATGTATGCACACATGTAAGGTGCATCTTAGACAATATTTATTAGCAATTCATATATCATGACAAACCACAACTACTATTATTACCAATAACAGTATTATTAGTAGTAGTAGTAGTGGAGGTATACATAAATAGCGTTTTATAAATATTTTAGTGTTTCTATAAACTTACATTCAACAGTAGAATTATGTGGGACTCTTATTTTGATAACAGTGGCGCTCCTGCTGAGTGTGAGTGAAGTTACTGCAAGTGAAGTGTTGTATTTTAATCTGCACTCTATTAATTTCTCATTAATAGACATACTGTATCTACTGCCATATCATTAAAGAATCCACAAAGGCAGATTTAACTATCAGTCTAAATTAGATTAAGTTAGTTATAGCCACTATGGCCACACCTGCTCAATGTGCAGCATTCATACTGCACCAGGGTTTTGTTTGCATGCTTCCTTTTGAATGCATAGCTCTATTTTTGCTTTTAACAGCATAAACATCGATCTTAGCTGATTTTGTTTAGCTCATGTTGGGTTACAAGTCACAGTGTCTGGTTAGTGAAGCAAATCTACCTGATGTAAATATGTAGCTGGAGAAAAATGACAGGCTTTGCAGGCCAGACTTAAGGATAAATGTGTGAGGGGCTGATGAAGCTACAGTGGGCCAGTAGTTTCAGACCACTGACACTGTGGTGAATCCCAGAAGATAATGGAGATGATTCATAAGTTCTGGAGCAGCATCTCCAGCTCCTGTGGAAACAGGAACTAAAATGAAAGCCAGTCAGGTGCAAACACGGATGACCTCTGGCTCTCTCAGTTAGTTTACGACCAGAAAGGTCACCGGTCAACCGGTCAACCCCAGGAGAGAATACATGACATTCTTTGAAAAGAACGATCTCACCAAATGGAAAAAAAGGGCCTCGGCCTGTTTAAGAGCAAATAAAAGGACAAGCCATACACTTCTTTATAGACAGACAGACAGACTGACAGCCAGCCCTCCTCTTTTTTACTCTTTTTTCCGTCTATCCCTC
Organism: Colossoma macropomum; assembly: GCF_904425465.1. Taxonomy (NCBI): domain Eukaryota; kingdom Metazoa; phylum Chordata; class Actinopteri; order Characiformes; family Serrasalmidae; genus Colossoma; species Colossoma macropomum. The sequence goes on along the minus strand of NW_023494801.1, from coordinate 28,429,217 downwards.
CCCTATCCCTCTCTCTCTATCTCTCTCTCTCTATCTCTCTCTCCCTCTCTCTCTGTCTCTCTCTCTCTCTCTCTATCGCTCTAGATCTGCCACTGTAGTTCCCCTTGGTTAAACGATAATGACAGACTCTGAAATCCTTTCAGGCCATATTCCTTCTCTCTTCCGCTTTCGGGTTTCTCTCTTTCTCTCTATCTCTCTCTCTCTCTCTCTCTCTGGCAGATCCCCAGCTGTTTATTACCAGTCCAGATAGGAGCACTCTTAAAGGGCCACTGTGTCTCATTTGCAGACTCGTCTCTTCCTTTGCCCTGTGCTAATCAAAGTCTCTCTCTCTCTATCTCTCTCTCTCTCTCTCTCTCTATCTCTCTCTCTCTCGGCCAAGTAGGCGCAGACGCTCACACATCATCCGATCTCCGAAGGGATTTCCGCCCTTCTCCGATAAAAACGGCCTTGAATGAAAGCATGAAGCGCTCTAATTCAGTCAAACTGCTCCTAAATGTTTTCACTTAGCATCTAATTAGCGACAGCTGGATTTTTTTTTCTTCCAGGTTCTGTTTTCCCATAAGCACAGGCTCTGAGCCTCAGCCAGCGAGCAGCGTGAAGGTTTACACGAGGCCCTCACATGGATTTTTTTTACATTCGATTCAGTTTAGGCCTTTATTCATGAAGGGAAACCCAAACATAAACAGATGCTCCATTCACACCGCAGCAGGGCTGCCATTATCAATTATATTAGCAATCAAGTCTGCAGATCATTTTGACGGTTATTCGAGTAATCAGAGCACTTAAAAAAGGTCGAACCATAAAAATGGACTTAGCTAAACAACAATAAACCACGATTAGTCTTTCAAGAACTCTGAAACTTTTATTGGAAAAAACAAATTAGGTATCTAAAAAATTAAAGTACAAGTATAAAAACATTATATGGCAAACATGGTTATAGAGAGTGTCCATCAGGCTCTGTTTCTCACTGTAAGAGAGAGTAATAGTAGTATTTGAAGCATGCAATTCCTCTAAAATCTCCCTCAGAGGAATTTATTACTTGAAATGGTTCCAGATATGCTACCTGATGCCTAAGACATTGTTTAACAATAATTATATGACAGGATTTTGGCCTAAAACATACTTTAAGATCTATTCATGCTAATGCAGAGTGTTGTAGGCCACATTTTTTGGATTTACCACTATTTTATCATCATCACCATTACATATTAAAAACCTTTCTACAATGCAATTGCATGAAACCACCATGATTAACATCTCAGTGATTGAATATTTGAGAACATTGTCTTTTTGAATATCCCATAAAATTTAGAATATTTATTATAAATGTTTTTAAACTTTTTTCTTAAGATTGTAAGACAATAAGCTTAAGAAGAACTCACTTACTCGCTTATCATCTAAGCCGCTTATCTTCCTGGGTCATGGGGGATGCTGGAGACTATCCCAGCACTCACTAGGTGGAAGACAGGAAACACCCTGGACAGGTCAATATTTTAAATGTCCACTTCAAACACTAACATAGTTTTAAAATTTAATTTCAAAGGCTATTAACCTAACATTGCATACTGTAGCTTTATGATATAAATAGCTATAGTCTGTATTAAAGATGAACGTATTTTAGCCACTTTTGTCAACTTCAGCCACTTTTTTGGAGAATTTTTTTTTGAGAATTTCATTTTCAGGAACTTCTCTTAAATCTGTTGCATTAAACTTAACTTTGAAGTGGGAAGTCAGGGATTGTAATTATGTCATTTCCAACCTCTGTGCTCTCAAGCTACATACAAAGTTGGAAAAAAACAAAAGAAAGTATAGTTAGCAACAGGCTAGCCAGCTAATATGAGTGACAGTTAATGGCACTTAATTACTGTTGATGGTGTGAGCAGCTTTGTTCATCTGATGTCATATGCTGAACTTAAAGTGTCTTGAATTTCCAGTATGGGGGTTCTTAGATTTTTCCTACTTAGCGGTCAGAAATTCCAAGTTATGAACACAGCATTCATCTTAAGAATATTCCTAAATTCTTCCGCCTGATCTATGGTCAATTTTTCAACACAGCTTAACTTGGAAGTGGGAAGTTAGACATCAGAATTACATCATTTTCAACCTCTGTGCATTCAAGTTACAACGTTGGAAAAAACCATGGAAGCCTTCATGTAAGGAAGTATTGCTAGCTACAAGCTAGCCAGCTAATGTGAGTGATACTTAACTAATAGCACTTAAATACTATTAATGCTGTAAGCAGCCATGTTCATTTGACATCCTATGTTGAACTCAGAGTGTCCGACTTTCTGAGTAGGAATTTTCAGTTGGGGGTAGATATTTTCTTAGATTTTTCCTTGTTGGAGGTCAGAAATTTCAAGTTACGAACATAGCGGTCATTTTAAGAATTTACTTACATTTGAATGCCTGATCTAGGACAAATTTGTTATCTTCAACTTAACTTGGAAACAGGAAGTCGGAGATTGGAATTACATCATTTTCAACCACTGCACACGCAGGTTACAAAGTTGGGAAAAACATTAAAGCCTCCATGAAAGCAAGTATCATTAGCAGCAAGCTAGCCAGCTAGCATGAGTAATGCTTAGCTAATAGCACTTAATTACTGTTGATGGTGTAAGCAGCCATGTTCATTTGTGTAAGCAGCCATGTTCATTTGACATCATATGTTGTTAGAGTGTCCAACTTTCTGAATAGGAATTTCCAGTTGGGGGTTAGCGTTTTCTTAGATTTTTCCTAGTTGGAAGTCAGAAATTCCAAGTTATGAACACAGCATACATCTTAAAAATTTATATAAATATGAATGCCTGATCTGGGATCAATTTTTCGACTTCAACTTGGAAGCGTGAAGTCGGAGATGGGAATTACATAATTTTCTGCATGTTCAAGTTACAAAGTTGAAAAAAAAACATGGAAGTTGTCATGTAACGAAGTGTTGTTAGCAACAAGCTAGCCAGCTAGCTTGTGAGTGATACTTAACTAATGGCACTTAAATACCGTTTATGGTGTGAGCAGCTATGTTTACTTATGTCATATGCTGAACTTGGAGTGTCAAACTTCCAGAGTACAAATTTCCAGTTGGAAGAGAAGGGATTTCTTAAATTTTTTATAGTCGGAGGACGGAATTTCAAAATACCGAATATGGCATTTATCTTAGGAACTTTCCCAAATCCAAATGCCTGAACTAGGATCAGTTTTTGCCTTTTATATCCTTTCCATCTTGATAAAAGCAGCTACTGAAGCCTTTAGGCAATTATTAGCAAAATAATAAGAGCCAGGCCCAACGTCTTTGTGCATGTTCTGGCTCAAGAATAAACGTTTCAAAGAAAAGCGGACTTTAGCTGATTATTATAAAGCCTAATATGATCAACGTGTGTACAAATAACAAATATAGAGTGTTTGCAAAACAAAGCTCAACCAATAGTAGTCAAATAGTGACCTCTTAATCATAAACAATCGCTCATTACACATCAAAGCCCATATGTGGTATGGAGGAGAAAAAAGTCTTTGTCACACTTTAATGCAATGCCATATTTCTTTTTTGATGGCTCTTTACAATAGCAATAAAAACCTTCCGAGCTCTTTGTGTGTGAGAGAGAGAGCGAGAGAGAGAGACATCTGGTTGCCGTATTAAGAAGCTGTCTCACAGCTATGCCATTGAGCCAAGGCCAACAACCGTCGTTTCTCAAGGCATTAAAGGAAAACTGTCCAAAAAGGCTAACGTTTGTCATAATGACTGGAAACTAGCAGGGAGTCCCACTGGCAAGCATGACCATGCTAGCTTCCATTAATCATTAGTCACTCTAATTAGTCAACAAGTTTTGCTTTATAACCGCTAAGCTGGCACGTACAATCCTTGTTTTAATATCTCCCATAAACTTTCAGCAGTTCTAATTGTTTAAAGAGGCATTCTGGCCTAAAAGTATAGTGTTACATGTTACTTGTTGTGTTATGCAGTATTGTGTAGAACAACATAGTATCTCTGAGCCTCATTAGTTTAACAGAAATCATAATTTTATATTGTTTTTATGTTTTTTTCATCAGTATTTTCTCACTACAATACCCAGCATACATTACACAAAGACATCATACAACCATTGGGGATCCCTGTGGTGTCAACCAATCCTGGCTGTTATTCTAGCAGGCCTTAAACTCTAGTCTAACATGTTATTTGTTGTGTTATGCCATATAATTCTATGCCTTTTTTTGGTTTTGTTTACTAATGTTCTCTCATTACAATACCCAGCATGCATTATGCAAGTACATCATAGAACTACTGGGTATCCCTGTGGTGTCAATCGATCCTAAATGCTTATCTAGCAGGCATTCTGGCCTAAAGCCATAGGTCGACATGTTTTCAGTCATGTTATGCAGTATTCTGTTGCACAACTTTATATTCCTGAGCCTCATCCGTTTGACAGAATTCAAGATTTTATAACGTTTTGATGATTTTGTTCATCAATGTTTTCTCACTACAATACACAGCAAACACCTCAGTGTCACTGCTGGACCGAGAATAGTCCACCAACCAAAAATATCCAGCCAACAGCGTCCTTTCGGCAGCATCCTGTGACCACTGATGAAGGACTAGAGGATGACCAACACAAACTGTGCAGCAGTTCACAGACTTTACATCTACAAGGTGGACTGACAAGGTAGGAGTGTCTAGTAGAGTGGACAATGAGTGGAGTGTTTAAAGTGTACAGTGTAGCACTGCTGTGTCTGATCCACTTGTACCAGCACAACACCCACTAACACACCACCACCACATCAGTGTTACTGCAGTGCTGAGAATGATCCACCACCCAAATAGTACCTGCTCTGTGAGGGTCCATGGGGGTCCTGATCACTGAAGAACAGGGTGAAAGGGGGCTAAGAAAGTATGCAGAGAAACAGATGGACTACAATCTGTAATTGTAGAACTACAAAGTGCACCTATATAGTAAATGGAGCTGATAAAATGGACAATGAGCGTAGAAACGAGGAGGTGATCATAATGTTATGCCTGATCGATGTACAAGCATTGCTAATCCTTGTACTGTCAACCAATCCTGATTGCTAGCCTAGAAACTGATCTGTAGGCTTAAAAAACTCAACAAAACTAGCAACTTTTACATTGTTCATTCAACAAAATTGTAAAGAAAGCAGTGATTCTATCTTTATTAAGCACAACAACCACCCCAGAGTATTTATAGTTTTCCAAAAGTTCCTCCTATCTTCAACATACATCATCATAAGGGGGTTTCATTGTCTTTAAAAATATCTTTTTTATATCTCTTTTAAAATATCTCACTCTAGGAACCACTGTAGCAGCATTGTGTGAAAGTAAGAATGTTTATGGTTGCATTTTTTAATTTGGAGTGTCCCTTAATCCTTTAAATGGCCAGGGCCCACAGGCAGGCGCAAAGCTTTATTGCACACTTCTAAAACCTATGAATAGCTCAACCAATTTGCATTCAAGTCCCTATGGTTACTGAATAAAAAGCCTTAGTATGTAATAAACCTGGGATTTTAATGGGTTAAAATGTTGTTCTCCATTTGAGTCATAATTTAGTTCAATCTGCTTTAAATTACTTTTTCATTTATCCATTCAGTAATGCCCTGACTGGTGAGAGACATAAAGCAAACTGCATGCTCCCTCAGCAACGTCCAATATCATTGTTATTAGTTCATAATTATGTTTAGGTCTATGTTATTGCTGTATTTTTACAGTGGGAAACCCTCAGGGCCTTTTAATGGTTTCTTACAGCTCTCCTAATGGTTAGGACTTCAGAAGCCGAACTGGAGGCCTAATGCATTAGATCGACCCCTGACATAATAAGGAACCGGCAGTTGAATTAACCAGTCATGTTTAGATTTATAATGGGTGGGACCAATAAATGTTTCTATACAGAATCATGGACACTCTAGGAACCTTTTGTGTGATTAAAGGCTCCTTTGCATCATCAAAGTCTTCTTCAAATTGCTGGAGAGTTTGTTTTATATGGTTCAATGTAGAACCATTTTGAAAAGGGTTCTATACAGCACCAAAAAGGGTTCTTCTATTGTTATAGGCTTGACACCATAACAATAGAAGAACCCTTTTTGGTGCTATATGGAACCCTTTTCAAAAAGGTCCTATGTAGAGCCATCTATCATACATTTTTCATCAGTCTGAAGAGCACTTTAACGATGCAACAAACCCTTTAATCATACAAAGGGTTCTTTGAGTATTCATGGTTCTATACAGAACTATTTTTTTTTTTACTCCCCTTAAAGAACCATAATTTTTAAGAGTGTAAGCCTTCTGAAAGTCACTAACTGTGGACATGATTGGTAGCCTGATTAATACAGTTCAGTATGTTTATTAGAAATGGAAAGAAGCAGCAACTCTAAGCTCTTTATTGAAAAAGTCACTGTAAAAATATGTCTGTTAGAAGCTTCAAATGTCCTTGTTTAATGTGCAATGAGGAAAAAGTGTTCATGTAAATTTCCGTTATCTTAGTGCTAATATAATCCCTAGAATCCCACAGGCAGGAGTAGAAATTAGAATTATTAGGTGTTTTTTTCTTAATTTTAAGCAAGTTTTGACATTTTTGGCCAAAACTTAAAACCTCGCTTTTATAGCCACGGTTCACCAAAATAGCAACCGTGCTAACTAAGTTGTGCTAGCAAACTCATAGCTATGAGTGTTTCTCTGCTCTGCACTGGCATGTAGGAGTTGTACACAAGCTTTATCTGCAGAAGGAAGCATATTATTATTAGCATGTTTGCAAGGCAAGGCCATATTGGACTGGCCTATTTCCTTAAGCCAGGCATATAATGACTTCAGCACACAGCAATTTGCACCGTCATAGGGAATATCAGTCAAACACACACACACACATACACAAGGTCATATCCCCTCTCCTTCTCAAGAAGCTCAGAAGAGAAAACATCCTCCTTTATCTGACATCCTTTTCCAGTGTAGGAAGCCATCGAGCTCAATTTCCTGCAACCCAGATAAGATCAGCCAATCATACAGCAGGACCCGGGGGCACTCACGGGTCACGTTTTGTCAGGTTACATCAGGTGGCCAATGCGATCGCAGCCTGCTCTTCCACATGGGGCCCTCGCTGCCGGAGTTGACGAGATACACAGCCTGCTGCGTGGCAACCTGGAAAAGAAGACACGGGAAATGACAGTGTGTCTACTGTCTTGTTTTTCTTTTGCAGGAGAGTTAAAACGCATCATAAAAGAGGTTCCTTAGACAGCGGAAGAGACAGGAAACCGAGGGAGAGAGAACTAAAAACAGATATATATACATATATATATCATTTAAACAGTCAGTCTCAGGTGCTGTTGGCTGAAAGAAAGGTCTCTAACTTTATATTGTTGCTGCCAAAACCTCATAACTTATTACACAGTTGTATTTTTACACCAGTTGCCCTTTACAGCGTGTGGACATTTCATAGTAAATGGACTGAAAAAAGGTCTCATTATATTGTCCTGCAAATTACAGTTACAGATGGACATTTTGTGCTCACCTCGTTAAGTTAGATACAATATTTTGTTGCGCATCACCAAATTCTCCTTAACTTCATTCTTCTGAACTTCATTTATGTGTAATGAGTCAAATATCACAAATTAGTCATAATGTAAAAAAAAACACATCCACTTAGCTAACACTGACAGTCATTGATCTAATACGTTACATGTCTTTACGTATGTCTTTAAGATTATTTTAAATGGTTACACTAAGTAATCATGATTAATCTCATTATTTTGGGTAGTTAATCACAATAACTCAAATTTGTCTTGTTTTACGCAATTTTTACCCTAAGCAAAAATGTTTATCCGTTTAAAAAGCAGTGGATTTTGTTACAGCCATATGAACGGCCAAAATAAGCTTAACCCGAATGTATTTATTACTTTTAATAACTCAATAACATTATTTTCATCGTGTAGGTGCAGGATTCACACATGGGCCCTTTATTTAATGTACACACTTAGAAAAGGTGATTATTCAAGGGTTCTTTAGTTAAGAAAATGGTTCTATATAGAACGATGAACACACACACACACACACAGTTCTTCAGATTGATGGAGAACGTGCTGTAGATGGTTTTATGTACAACCTTTTAGAAAACGGTTTTATATAGCACCAAAAAGTGTTCTTTTATTGTTACAGGCTTGACGTTGTAACAAAAGAAGAATGCTTTTTAGTGCAATAGAGAACCCTTTTCAAAAAGGTTCTATGTAAAACCATCTACAGCACATTCTCCGTCAATTTGAAGAAGAACCATTTAACACTGTAAAGAATCATGCATAGAGTTCTTTGAGTGTTCATGGTTCTATGTAGAACCATTTTCTTCACTAAAAAACCCTTCAAGAACCATCAATTTTAAGAGTATAGGCCTTTGGGTTAGGGTTAAATGTGTATCATTTTAAAAGCAATAAAAAAATGGGAATTTTTCAAATAAAGGAAAAAAATGAGTAACTTTTAATGTAAGTAAACATAATGATAATTTGTTTCAAGGTAACTTTGAGCCTCTTCTGTCAGTCCGTTCTTCATGGAACTTCCACACAACACAAAGGGCGCCTGCAGTTTTTCGAATGACGTAAAAGAAAAAGAACAAAATATGAAGTTTTGATCTGACAGTGACAATGTTAGCTCATGTTCATCGCTTCATTTTTTCCTTTCAGAAAAAGGCTGATTACCGAAAGAAATGAAGACAACAGTATGCTAAATAGACGCCATCGGGAACTATGCTAATGCCTCTGACTAACTGTTACTCATCCTTTAGCTTTCTGCTGTATTTTGATGTTTTCTCCAAGCCTGAGTCACCTGTATGGAGGATGGCTTTGTACTGGATGACCAAGTCACACATCAAAGTCATACATGGCCCACACGATCTACACGGGTTCCATGGTGGAGGATTTTTAGATCATCACTTTCCACGCCGACCTCAGCGAGACGAACCTGCAGAGAAAATGAAAACACGCAGGAGAGTTTGAGTTCGACCTAAATGAAACTGTGTGGTATGTGAGAGTGCGTGTATTGAGCGCTTTGTGGGGACCAGATGTCTCCAGGATGATGGAAAACATGAACATTTCACTGTTCTGGGGACATTTAGCTCCTCATGAGGAAAAATGCTTTTGTTTGGGTGACTTTTATAAAAAAAAACTCACACAGAAGAGCGTGGAAACACCTCGCAGACACGCCAGCACTAGTGTGTACGAGTGTGTGAGTGTGTGTGAGTGGAGTGCGGTTCACAGGAGCAGGAAGGAAAACACAAACAGTGATTGCAGCTCTGTGATGTCCTACAGCTCTCTCTCTCTCTCTCTCTCTCTCTCTCTCTCTCTCTCTCTGTAATTATACCTGAAGACTCCACATCCATCAGAGCCAAATCACCATCAGCTGCAGAGAGAGGCGAGCTGGAGCTAATAGCTAACAAATGTTCCCCTCTCACTCCCTCTTTCCCTCTTTCCCACTCTATCTCTTTTAGTTTTTCTCTCAGTTTTTTTTTTCTCTTTTGTTGATATTCACTAAACATTTGTTTCTTCACTTCTTTTTCGCTTTATTCCCTTTGCTCTTTTTCTCTTTTTCATACACCCTGTCTCTTTTGGACTCTTTCACTTTCTCTGTCTCTCACTCATTCTTATGCTTTCTTTGTGTTGTCAATATTCGTCCTTGGTCTCCATCTCTTTTGGTCATGATTTCTCTCTTTCTCTGTCTGTTTTGCACTCCCTCTTTCTTTCTCTCTCTCTCTCTCTCTTCCTCTCTCTCACTCTCTCTCTTGGTGTCTGTTTTACAATCTGTCTTTCTCTGTCAATTGTCTTCTCTCTGTCTTTTGGTCAGCTTTATATTGTGTCTCTCTCTCTCTATTTCCTACATCTCTTTTGGCCTTTTTATGTTTTTTCTTTCTCTATCACACCGTCTTTTGCTACAATTTCTTTCTTTCTCTCTCTGTCTCAAGCTCTCTTTCTTTAGGTCTTTCTTTCACTATTTGCTCTCTCTCTCTCTCTCTCTCTCTCTCTCTCTCTCTCTCTCTCTGTCTCTCTCTCTTTCTCTCTCTCTATCTCTCTCTCTGTCTCTCTCTCTTTCTCTCTCTCTCTCTCTCTCTCTCTGTCTAAGAGCAGGATGTGGTGTCTCATGCATTTGTAATGCTAAGCCTTTCAAAGAGCACCACTGGGATGTCCGTGTGTGTGTGTGTGTGTGTGTGTGGTTAGAGTAAAGGAAGGGATGTAAACTAGGCCTGAAATCAAAGTCAGAAATAGTGTTCTGGCTTGTCTCTCATTTCGACTTCCAGTAAATTTTTCAACACTCTAATGTTTATTAAAGTTTCCGGCCACAGCTTTGCAGAGCGCGTGTGCGCGCGCAAAGTTTCCGGCCGTGGTTTTTGGAGTGTGTCAGCTGTGAGGGTTTTTTTTTCTGTGTGGATCCCAGAGAGAATTCCTGCTCGGAGTGACTGATTCCTCCGGAAAAGTTCAGGACCTGGAAACACAGAACCTGGAGCAGCCTCTCTTTAACACAGAGTGTGTGAGTGTGTGTGTGAGTGCATGTGTGTGTAAGAGTTAACAGGAATTGAGTTCAGACAGAAAGGTTTGTCTCTATGTCTCATATGTAAGTATGTGAATATATATACATATATATATATATACATATACACACATATTGCTGTTGAAACAAAAGTTTGTATCTCCAATTTTCAGTTGTTCCCTTCTCCTGTAAAGTTTGGAGATACAAGGTTTTGTTCTGATAGCAGCTATATATATATATATATATATATATATATATATATATATATATATATATATATATATATATAGCTGCTGTTCGAACAAAACCTATGTATAAACCAGAACAAAACCTCATATCCCCAAAATGATAACTTTACAGGACATGGAACAAAACATACTTTATTCTTAATGTAAGTCAATGGAAGCAGACTTTTTTCCAAGTAATTTTGAGTCATTTCTGTTGGTCCATTCATCATGAAATTTACACCCAATGTAAATGGCAACAGGTACTTTCAAACCATGTCAAAAACTGAAAACCAACAAAAATGGAGATAACGGAGGTTTTGTGCCAACAGCCATGATATATTATATGTTTATATATATATATATATATATATATATATATGAAACTTATATGTAATATGTCCCATATTTGTTATACATAGACCTAGAATAGGTGGTAATAGGAACTAAGGGTCACAATGCAAGGCTACAATTCAAAATGACCAGTGAAACTATATGTATCTTCAGAGTTTTTAAATGTAATGTAGCTAATGATAAAACAATAGTGCATTAGAAAAAATGATGTTTTCTTTGGGGACTATTTTGTCTTAAAATAATCTGCATGTACCTCTCCACCATAAATGCTTTTAAACATATGTTTCAGACAAAAACCCTTCCCTTCAAAACTATCATAAAACAATATCTCAGACATTAGACAGACTATCCACAATCACTTTATGTGATAACTTTCTGTGAGGGTTTTAGAGGCATTGAGATGTCTGGTTCTTATCACCACCACTCTGAACAATTCCTTCTCTCTCTTTGTCCAGAAAAGAGCATTTTCAAATCAGTTCACTCTGAACGACTTTGTTTACATCTTAATTATTTAACTATGCAGAAATTTTGAAAAATCATCAGAATTCTCCTTTAACCTCAGTGACCCAAGAGAAAAGGTTTTGCTCTCTCAGCTTTAAGTAGTTTACAAAGTCAGAGGATTTTGATGGCGCAGGTTTTCCTACAAAGTCAGGACATTTTTGTCCTGAATATGTACAAAAACAAACACAAGCAGACACACACTTTACAGCAGACCTTCTGGTTCCACGCTAGTTAATGTTTGGCCAGAAAGAGATGGAGAGGGCTGTAAGTGCAGACTTCCTACCAGCAAACTGCTCCAGAGAGAGAGAGAGAGAGAGAGAGAGAGATAGAGAGAGAGAGAGAGTGTTACTCTGTTATTATCCCCAGACTGCTGAAGCTGGCAGAGGTGTGGAAGATGTGTGTGTGTGTGTGTGCGTGTGTGTGTGTGTGTGTGTGCGTGTGTGTGTGTGTGTGTGTTGCTGTTGTTCTTCTCTTTAGTTTGATCTACTGACTATTGTGTGCAAAAGTTTGAACACCCCCAGCTAAATTACATGTTTTGTTGATTTCCTAAGTGTGAATAAGTTAACATCCTCATCAGAGAACACACGGAAACATGGCACTTTCCCACACATTTTAATGAATTTATTATTTGCTAAGTTTTCCATTTTGTGGCAGAAAAAACAGGCCACATTTTGTGATTTTTCTCCTCAGTATGTTCAATTCAGCAAATAAATTGTGAGTGGGCATTAAGCTGCGTGTTCTCTGTAGAGGATACCTTTCTTTATCAAATATATTCAATTAGAAAATCACCAGGGGTGCCGAAACTTTTGCATACAACTGTATCTGCCCTCATTTCTCTTCTTTCTTTTTTAATTCACTCTTTACTTCTCTGTCAACTCAACTCAAAATAGCTTTACTTTCATGTTATAATACTTTACTTATATTATATTACTCTACTTTCATGATCATATTACATGTTGCTGAAGCATTTAAATCAGTCAATATGATCTATGAATAATAAATGCAGTGCACACAAACAACAGACACAAGTAACTGTATACATTTGATATCACATATGTCAACTGTATTATTATTTCATATATATTCATCTATGTACATCATATATATATATATATATATATATATATAGATATATATATATATATATGCATATATATATATATACATATATACACAATCCACTTGCATAAGGAAAGGAAAAGTCAAAGAAAAGTAAATGGAAAAAAACTGCACTATTTGAAATAAAGGTTCTGTGCAGGTACATTTTCCATTTATCAAGGTACAAACAATGTAAATGTTCCTTCAAAGGTACAGTTGTGGTTTTAAGTTCCAACTGTGCACCTTAAATAAGTTTTCCCTGGACAAATAGTACATATTTGTACATTTTCATAACCAAATGTTTTTAAAAAGCACAGTAAAATAAAAGCCTGGAGACGAGACGGGGTGTGTGGGGTCAATACAACTTAGAAAACAGAATTTTAATAAATTTTATGGTACAATTCTTTTCCCTGACTGAAGGTACTGAGATGTACCTGTAAGGGTACCACCCCAGTGACAAGAAGGGGGACTGCCCCAGTGACAGGTTCATATGTTTTTTTCTGAGAGTTCCACTCTTAGTGGTGTTTCTGCCCATCCTTCCACTGTGCAAAGAAAACTCAACATTGTGGGTCTGAAAGTATGTCAAGAAGCTGTTACTCGGAAAAGAAATTGCACTAAAATGCCAAAACTAAACAACTTGGATCATGAGAAATAGGAAGTATAACCAACTTCTAAGACTGAACTTTGGAGGTGTAAAAAATATCCAAAAGCAGCATTTTCTTTATATATATATATATATATATATATATATATATATATATATATATATGGCTTAAATATTATATATATATATATATATATATATATATATATATATATATATGGGTCATATAAATAATATTTTGACTAATAGGAGAAACATATTTTACAGTCAAATGACAAATGAATTTTTACGTATACATTTTACATCATTTTTAAATGTAGTATAACGTTAATGATATAAAAAGTAAACGTGAATCTGTTTTATACAGATTCTTAAGTTAAACCTCTTAAAAATATTGTTTTATATTAAAAATGTTCTCAAATGTTGAAAATTGGTTTTGTGACGAGCTGTTTTACAGATGCAGAGTGACTATGAAACACAATAAATAAAGAAAAATCAGAGAAATCATAAGAGAAAAGTATTAATTAATCTTAGGTCAACTGTGTAAATGTAAACACTGACTTCTGGAGCTGTGCCTAATATTTTAAGCATCATTTTAAGCCATATATATATATATATATATAAAATTAGGTGACACTATATATTTTTTCATTTAACTGAGAGCAGAGGAACTCAGTTTCCACTCTGCAGTCAATATTAGCATTTTGTGTGGTCAGCGTTTATCTGGACTAAAGTAGAAGGTCAGGGTCAGTGAGAGCAGGCCGCTGTAGCCGGAGTGGCTGCGTATCTGGAGCGTGAAAAGCTGCAGGCCGAACCTCATCCTGACTCACATTTATACCAGATGAAAATGATCCTAAAGCAATATTTATATCAGATTTAAAGCAGTTTCCGAACGAGGCAGAAATTATTCACCACAGAAAACAGCAGCGATCTCGCTCGCTCGCTCTCTCTCCATGTCTGTCTCTGTGTCCCTCGCCCCATCTCACTGCCTGTGTGTGTGTGTGTGTGTGTGTGTGTGTGTGGTTTGGCTCTGGAGGGGGGTTTGTTTCCTTCCTGTGGGAAAAAGAGGGATACTTTGGCATCCCACAGAAAACTCTTTTTTTCTTCTCTCTCTCTCTCTTTCTTTCTCTCCCTCTCTCTCTCTCTCTCTCTCCCCGGATCCGCCCCTTCCGTGCACGGTGGGGGAGGCTCTATTCAGAGCGAGCGGAGGGGAACCTCTCGTTTTTTGTGTGCGTGTGTGTGAGTGAGTGTGTTATTCCACTCTTTACAGGATCTGCTCAAGGTGAGAACACGTTAATGGTTCTGAAATGTCCTCTAAAGTCAGATTACGACACAGAGGGGAAAAAATATCTGAATCTGAGAAAGACAGTAAACATCCGCTCGGAGGGTCACTGCAGGTCATTTCAACACTGCTATCGTTTATCAGATTTAGCAAGAGGGAGAGAGGGGGGGTAGAAAAGGGGGGGAAGACTGATAGAAAGAGAAAAAGAAAGAAAGAGCAGGAAATGAAGGGAGAGAAAGAATAACAGAGAAAAAGAGAGAGAGAGAGAGAGAAGGAGAAAAAGAGATGGGAAAAGATTGATAGAAGAGAGAAGCAGAAGGACAGAATGAGAGAAAAATATAGAGTAGAAAGAGAGATATAAAGAGAGATAGAGAGAGAAAAGAGAGAAAGAATGAGAGAGCGAGAGAGAGGGAATGATAGAAAGAGGGAAAGAGAAAGAGAAAAGAGAAAGAATTCAAGAGAGGGAGAGAAAAAGAGAGAGGAAAAAGGGGGAGAGAGAGAGAACAAAAGAGATGGGAGAGTGAAAGAGAGAGAGAGAGAGGAAAAGAGAAGGGAATGGGAGAGAGAA
This sequence comes from Colossoma macropomum, assembly GCF_904425465.1. Lineage (NCBI taxonomy): Eukaryota > Metazoa > Chordata > Actinopteri > Characiformes > Serrasalmidae > Colossoma > Colossoma macropomum. The sequence continues at coordinate 28,414,088 of NW_023494801.1, read as the reverse complement.
AAAGATATAGGGGAGTGAAAAAGGGAGAGAGAAAGAAAAAAAAGATAAAGGAAAGAGAGAGAGAATAAGAAAGGAAGTAAAAGAGAGAAGGAGCAAATTAGAGAGAGGGGGAGAGGGGGGTATAGGGAAAGAAAGAAAAAGAGAGAGATGGAGAAAAGATAAAAAGAAAGATAGAGAAGACAGAGACAGAAAAATAAAGGAGATGGAGAGAGAATGAAAGAGAGAAGTGAGGGGGAAAGGGGGCAAGAGAGCGAGGAAAGAAAGAAACGAAAGAGGAAGAAGGACAGAGAGAGAGGAAAAGAAAGAATGAATGATAGAGATAGAGGAGAGAGTAAGAAAAGAGAGAGGTGATGAGAGAAAGAAAAGGGGAAAAGAGAAAGAAACACAGAAATAGAATTAGCGAAAAAAGAAAGAGATATCGAAAGAGGGAGAGATAGAAAGAAAGGAAGATAAACATGGAGAAAGAGGATAAGAAAGTGCGAGAGAAAGAGAATAAAAGAGAGACTTTTAGGCAGAAATGAAAGAGATGCGACTGAAACTACACACTGTACTCATAGCATTGTGAAAAGGGTTCTAGATAACACCAAACAACTGTTCTGTGACTTGAACAATAATTCAGTCATTTTTGCTGCTACATACAACCAGAGAACCATTTATGCCTTCAAATGGTTCTTTAAGTTGTCACAGTTCTCTAAATAACCACAGCATTTACTAAAGAGCCACTATTTTCATAGCGTGCTGAACCACACGCACTACTGAACCCATTGTTATTGGTGGTGTACTGATTCAGTACAGCAGTAAGAGAAAGTCATTTGGTCCTGTTTATCTGGTGTTACTGACTCACTGTGGGACATTAAGATGAGCAGTGTCTCTTTCCATCACAGTCAGCACGTAGTTTCACACCTACCACCTACCAGTCATTTTAATAATTCGTCAGGTTTTAGCGGAACATTTTACTTGTGGTTATTTAAAGTGTTCTTCAGGTGATCTCAGAGTTCCATCACAGGTTTAACACACACACACATACACAATGACAACACAATGAGGTTGATAATATTTTTAATTTCGTAACCTAGGAGAATGTGGAGAGAGAGAGAGAGAGAGAGAGAGAGAGAGAGAGAGAGAGAGAGAGAGAGAGACAGAGAGGAGCTCATGTTCTTTGCTGCTGTTGTTGCTGTCCTCATGAACACCAAACCACAACCTTTTCTATTCTTCATGTATACAAATATACAACTATATATATATATATATATATATATATATATATATATATACATATATTGTTTTTTTCTTCTTAATTATACAGACAATTTGAAAATTAACTTTTTTCTCTCGCATGCATATATCAAGTAGGTATTGCTTTATTGTTTTTTTTTTTCCTTTTCCACTTTTATTATATATACTGAGTGTTCCAATGCTGGCCACACATGACAAGGAGAGGCTTGGGAGGCACAGCCATGCTAAAGAGCCATGTGAAGAGGCTCATGGGAGGCGCACACCCTCTGGAAAAGGACTGTTTATTGTTGTTAACGTGGTTTGTTTTTAGTTTAAGTTATATGTTACTTGTGTTATTGTTTGTCAGGCGGTGGGCTTAGGTAGTTGGGCTTGTCTACCATGAAGCTACCAGTGTCTATGTGTATATATATATATGACCACCTTCTTGTTTCTACGCTCCATTTTATCAGCTCCACTTACTATATAGGTGCACTTTGTAGTTCTACAGTTACAGACTGTAGTCCATCTGTTTCTCTGATACTTTGTTAGCCCTCTTTTACCCTGATCTTCAGTGCTCAGGACCCCCATGGACCCTCACAGAGCAGGTACTATTTGGGTAGTGGATCATTCTCAGCACTGCAGTAACACTGAAGTGGTGGTGGTGTGTTAGTGTGTGCTGTGCTGGGACAAGTGGATCAGACACAGCAACGCTGCTGGAGTTTTTAAACACCTCAGTGTCACTGCTGGACTGACCAACCAAAAATACCCAGCCAGCAGTATGCTGTGCGCAGTGTCCTGTGACCACTGATGAAGGACTAGAGGATGGAGTTTTTAAACACTGTGGCCATTCACTGCCCACTCTATTAGACACTCCTACCGTGTCGGTCCACCTTGTAGATGTATAGATAGATAGATAGATAGATAGATAGATAGATAGATAGATACATTTACACATGTATATATAAATAGGGAGAGATAAATAGACAATGCAATGCTTTGACAATACAACTGTAATTTTGTCATGTCAATAAAACACACTTGAACTTAAAAGACAAAAAAAAGAGTGCTTAATTTATTCAATTCAATCCTAAGCGCAGGTTGTTTTCCTTTGAATATGGGGCTGATTTCTCTACTTTACGAAAGTGGTGCTAAATTAGATAACTACCACTAACTACCGAGGCATCTGCGTAAGCAGAACCCTGTGGAAGGTTTTCTGCACTTTTATTAACAACCGAATACTGACCTTACTCACCAAACACAGTCTTGAGTAGAAATCAAAGTGCTTTTTCCCAAAACATAGAACAAGTGATCACCTTTCCACTCTACACACCTTAATTGACACATATGTTCATCAAACAAAAAAAATAAAAAATGATTTGCACGTTTCATTGACCTCAAAAAAGCCTTTGGTTTGACATGCAGTCCTCTATTACATTGTGTCGGGAGTAAAATTTATGACATTACAAAAACAGAGCACAAAGAAAACAAGTCTTCAGTAAAAACTGGCAACAAAACAAAAGGAGTCCTTCAGGCTGGGTCGAGGTGTGAGACAGGTGTGTGAGTCCAACACTATTCAATGTCTACATTTACGAGGTAGCAGTGCAGCTGGAACAGTCTGTAGCTCCTGGTCTCTTGCTTTATTATACAGAGGTTAAATTCCTGCTGTATGCAGATGACCTTGTCCTGCCATCTCCCACTCAACAAGGCCTACAGCAGATGTAAGATCTGCTCCAGATCCACTGCCAGACCTGGGGCCTGGCTGTCAATCTAAAAAAGACAAAAGTAATATTTTTTCAAAAGAAACACACTTTTCAGCAGACTAGATATCCTTTCATACTAGGTAGCATCGTTCTAGCTCATATGCTAAATTATACATACGTTGGACTTGCTATTGCTACATCAGGAAGATTTAACATTTTAGTTAAAGTGCAGAAAGAAAACTGTATTTGCTGTCAGATAGAATTTTCATAAAATTGAAATTCCTGTAGGGAAATTGGTCCAAATTGTTTGACAATATGATTCATACAATAGCACTTTATGACTTTATGGAAGTGATATTTGGGGTCCACTCAGCAGAATCAGTTACACCAGTTGGGACATGCGTCCAACAGAGGCCAAAGTAGAATTTTGCTGGAAAGTGCAAAGACACTCAAAAACAATGCAGGTAGGGCCACATGTTGGTCCTGTATCTCCTCTCTGACAGAGGAGAATCCTGACCAAATACAGGCTGAGTGACCATAGAGCGGAGCAGACAGAGAACAATCTGGCTGCCCAGAGAAGAAAGGCTGTGTGGTCACTGTGAGTCAGGGGTGGCGCTGATAGCAGTGCTGCTGGAGTCTGGTAGGACTCACTGTCCACTGTATTAGACACACCTACCTTGTTGGTCCACCTTGTAGTTGTAAAGTCAGGGACAGTAGCTCACCAGTTGCTGCGCAGTTTGTGTTGGTCATCCTCTTGACCTTCATCAGTGGTCACAGGACACTGCGCACAGCACACTGCTGGCTGGGTATTTTTGGTTGGTCAGTCCAGCAGTGACACTGAGGTGTTTAAAAACTCCAGCAGCGTTGCTGTGTCTGATCCACTCATACCAGCACAACACACACTAACACACCACCAGCACATCAGTGTCACTGCAGTGCTGAGAAAGATCCACTACCCAAATAGTACCTGCTCTGTGGTGGTCCTTTGGGGGTCCTGACAATTGGAGAACAGGGTAAAACAGTATGCAGAGAAACAGATGGACGACAGTCTGTAATTGTAGAGCCACAAAGTGCACCTATATGGTGAGTGGAGCTGATAAAATGGACAATGAGTGTAGAGGTGGTTTTAATGATATGGCTGGTCAGTGCATAATATTATTAATATGGGGAACTGAATATATGACATCTTTATGAACTGTGTGTGTGTGTGTGTATGTGTAACTCTGTAAGTCTGTTACATGCTTTGGCAACACTGTCATGTGATACAGTCATGGCAATAAAGTATTCTTGAATTCAATTGAATTGTATTGAGAATGAAAAAGAGAAAGTTGAGAGCAGAAAACAAAAGGTGAGAGAGAGGGAGAGAGAGAGACATAGAGAAAGAGAGACATAGGGAGAGAGAGAGAGATAGAGAGACATAGAGAAAGAGGGAGAAAGAAATAGAGAAAGAGGGGAAGAGAGTGAGGCAGCTTGGACGTTTGCCCACAGATGGCCAAGCAAGCCCCGACACACACACACACACACATACAATGTGAGGCAAGTCCTGACTGGCCTTATTTCCTCTTGGTCTCTTTGTTTGGCAGAGATCCTGTTTCAGTCTCAACTCCCCACTGAGAAAACACACTCTACACTGCGAGACACACACACACACACACACACACACACACACACACACACAACCCCAACTACCTTACAGACTCTCTCTCTCATTCTGATGTCAGTTCTCTGCTTCTAAAACATTTTGTGTTGATTCTCACAAACTTCTGAACTCCACATATTGACTCAAGTCTTAAACTCTTAAACAGCAGCTTTTACATTACATGTCATGGCTAGGAATATATTGCCTTATGCCTCAGACATTAAAGGGTGTCGTAAGGTAAAATAGTCCCAAAATATATATATTTTTTTCAGATTTACTACTTTTTCGCCATGATCATTATCATTTGGATAGTAAATAAAATTGCTATATTTGCTTTGTAAACATATCGCCACAACTCCAAGACATTTATCTACAATGAAACATTTCACATCAAACCACTCTGAATGACTTTCTTTACATCTCCACAATAGAAATGTGCTAAAACTTTGAAAATCAGTCAAAGTCAGTCTCCTGCTGCTCAGACATTTCTCTTGAGCAAAGACTCCAGTCATCTCACGTGTCTTCACTTGAGTTTTAGTAGAGATCCCAATAAAATCACACATTGTGCTCAAATTTGCAAAGATAATGACTCATTTTAATCTGCAACTAAACTAAAGACATGAGTCTCAATATGAACACTAGCATTTCTCATCTAAGACTAAGAGCCTTCTCAGCTTGTGAACTGAGTAGCTCTCAGATGTTGTGAATAACTATTATAAGTCTCCTGAGCCATCAGAGAGCAATGAAATTTTCCTCTGTGGTGAAGCATTTTCAGAATTAATCTTCTCGGCTCGTCAATCGATGTCCGCCAAACTTCATTAACTTTATGATTTCCTGTACGATTAACTTGTGGTTTCGGTGCAACTCCTTCCAAACTGTGATGCGTCTTTATTTGCTGTTTGTGGCTCTGAACAAACTTGCATAACGTGTTTGTGTATTGTTTGTGTCGGGTGTGGACTTATTGCACTACGATATATTTTATTACAGTTCATTACTGTGTTTGTCCAGAGCGTAGTGGGGTGTTTTGCCTAAAACCACATCCTTAATAACACCAACCATTCAAATATATTAAACCTTCCTTATAACTGAAATCCTGCAATACACAAGGCTGTATTCTAACAAGTGTGGCCTAAATATGAGTGAAAAAGCTTGAGGGATCTAAACAGTGTTCTGGATCGTGCTTATTAATTTCTGCTGAGCTCTAAGTTATAGATCCCAAATGAATGTCTGAATAGAAAGCAATGAAAAATATGTGTTTATAGTCAAATGCAATACATTGGCATACTTTGCACCCCCATTATAACCAGCAATAACCAACAGGTCTTAGCTAAGACGTTCATAACTGCAAAATAAGTCATAGTTAAGGCCATTTTTTAGAGAACACTTTACAACTATTCCACTACTAAAGGTGTTTTTACCCCAGGCAGTCTAGTACGGTATGGTTACGAATCAATGATATGGGCATAACCATCATTTCAACTGCCAAGTGACCATTACAGGATCGTCAAACGCCGTCACTCAAGTCAGATGATTCCCATTTCTAAAAACACCAGCTAGCCAAAATAGTAGATGTGGTGGACTGAAAACAATAAAAATGCTCATAGCAAAATTTGTACTGCCTGTATTTTACGGTAGAGGGTGACAGACCAGTTGGAATTCTTTCTAAGGTGTTAGTTTCATTGGTATGCCACAAATAAGCCAGATAACACAATGTACAAATAGTGCAAAACATGCTAACTGTAGCCCTTTTACCTGAAAGGCTGAGTGAGGCTTCTTTCAGTAATCCCTCATTTCCTGCTGTGTAGGCAGTTACAGTCTGAGTTAATGTTAGTCCAGGTTGTTATTGAGGGAGTGAACATTACAGAGGTATATGGAAGGAACCACCAGTCCTGGTAATAACATCCTTTAGCCTCGATTTAGCCTTTAGCCTAGCAGCCTGCTAGCTGGGTTACTGTATCCATTCATCCCACCTGTGGTGCACCTTCGCCACTAAGCTGCATCAGCCTGCGGTGTGGTCTTGTGGCCTGGTGCTTCAATCAAGCCAAGAAATTCGCTGAAAACAGGTGGTACTGATAGCATGATCCTCAAGGATGTTAACACAAGTGCATGGGACAAATGATTTCATAAATTCAAGCCTGAAACCACATTCAGCACTGTTTTTATATTTACTGTTGCATGTGAGAAGTTATATGTTCCTTTTATCTGTCTACTAACAACTTCAGAGTCAGAAATATATGTACGTAGTTCATATTTTCCATGAAAACACAAGGTACCCAATTGTCCCCACACCAAGGGCAGTTATAAGTAGTTGCAGCATTTATTTGTTAAAATGTAAACCAGTTTATAGAGCAATAACAAAAGTGAAGTCAAATTATTTTTGAAATTGTATACACTTCTGATCTTTATCAGCTTGTAAAACCCACCCAACAAGCTGGGGTCCCCTTCTAAAACAGTGAAATGGTGAAGAAGTTGACTTTATGCCTGCGGCAGTAAATTTTATTCCTGGAATTAGTGAAAATCCAGTTTAAGACCAGTTGGTCCAACACTGGTCATAAAACACATGAGCTGCACATATCTGAGTGGAGACATGCATGGGAACTATGAGGCTAACAACTTATAGAACATTTATACACCATTTGTTAGCATTGTGCCTAAAACGGACAGTAGTATGGACAAAATGTAGGCTTTCTTGGTGGCTGAACTATTTTTATTAATGCCAGTATCTCACACGGCGTCAGACTATTAAATCTGTCTATTTGAGATTACTCAAGGCTTTGGTGGTGCAGTTTGCACAATGCTATTTGTTGGAGAACCAGCTTCGATTACTTGTTAGCTACATGAGCTTCAGAATTCCAGGCCTTCTGAGTTTACCAGAACAAAACAAGTTCATAGAACAATGATTTTACTTCTGCATGTCTGCTTGTAACACAATGCATGCCACAGACCCGAGAACCACCCACAAGAACACACACACACACACACACACACACACACACACACACACTCACCTACTACATAGCATTACACCTGGCAACTCTGATTACAGAGTATGTGCACTTATCTGCTGCTTGTTCACTACTGAGAAAGGAAGTTAGCCTGGTATAATTACACAGGCAGACACGCACACACACAAAGCTTGGGCTAATCATTGAGGGAGGAAGTTATCTTGGCATAATGATACCAGTCTGAATGGCCTAAATGCTGTAATGTGCTGCAGTATGTGTGTTTGTATCAGTACAAAGTCCACAAAGTCTGGAAAAGAGTACGCGGTCGCAATCTGAGGCTAAAATGTGACGCATTACCTGCACTGTGCAGCCTGCAGCAAAAACGCTAAGGCAGGGGAAACAGGGATTGGACTACACACACACACAAACACACACACACACAAACACACACACACACACTCCAATGTAATGAAAGACTAATTGTCTCAGGGCAGGAGGGAGGAAGAGTGGAAGCATGTGTTTAATTATCCGCCGTTCCGGCCCGAGTGGTTCCGAGTGGCCATTTTGGAAATGGGTCGAAATGAGCTGATCAGGAACGTCCGGGAATTTAGCGTAATTAGCAATGAGGGGTAATTAGCGGGACACAGGAAAACAAACAAGGCCCTGTGTGTGTGTATGTACGAGACGGAGTCTGCTAGGAGATGCAAACTGCTTCAGTATGACGGTAGCGCAGACAAACCACTCACACGTGTTTATATATCACTCATTAGGGCAGATTAATGTGGGGGTTTCGTCCATATATGTGGTCACTGAATTGGTCAGAAACTGCCGTATGATTCCATTACAAATCATATGAACTAGCAGGGTTAGAGGTTCTCTCGTGTAATGAAAAGTCTGTACAACTTTCTTCCTACACCAAATGTTTGGTGTCTGAAGTTTGCTCCTTTAGTTTTGCACTGGAGCTAAAAGGCTAATCCAAGTAAAGCATAGTGTAAGTAAAGCTAACAAGTAACGCATATACCTAGTGTTACTCGAGAATTTTATAGATACTTGAACCCTGCTACGCTGACGCAACACTGACATAACCATGCCATTAGCATGATATAGTGTCACATAGTCGTAGAACTTCTGGTCAAATGACATTTTGATGCTTTTCTTCGTTGTGTGCAAAAGAACATTTTGTAATGTGGGTTGTGCTTCGGCCCCCTTCACCAAGAAGACAATTCAGACTATTGCGAATGTGCCGAAAGAGTATTCGAAGAGAACTGTGTCAAAAATTCACATGAATTATCTATAACTGTCATCGTATCTTAATCCTTCTTTTTGAGCCTGTGCATGAGTCATAAAGGCGTAAACACCCACCAAATTAAATTAAATTACTATTTTAAAATATTTCGCTGCAGCGCGTAGTAACAGCAACTCAGTAATGCTACTTCTTTCAACTTTAACCAAAAAGTACATTGTGCAGGTTTAAATATGGCATTTTTCTTTAATCAAACATTTCAGTTTCTTTGCTGCATATTAGACGAATAAAACATAAAATATAAAATGTCCTTACTTTTGCACAGGCCACATTTTAAATCCAGTAAATAAACAGTCATTGTGAATTAAAATGTGACTGAGGTTCCCAAACTTTCATACAACTGTTTGATGTCATGAGTTGTCAAGACAGATTATATTCATTTATGTTTAAGTGTCATATTTCATAGGGGTAATTATCATGGCAGATGTCATAATGTTTGATGTCATGACAGCTAACTAGAGTACACTGATGCATGTGACATCAGCTGTGATGACATCCACTACAACAATTACCAGTTATGGAAACAACTGTTAAAATACTGAATAAAACTTGGCACAAAAAAATCATGACAAAAATAACATCTGACATGGCATGTTTAAGGCATGGTTATGTCAATGTTATGTCACAGGGTTCAAGTAAAGTCGTACCAAAAATGAATTACATTCCTGGGCAATCCCAGAAACCAAAAATTTTTCATTTGTTAGAATTTCGTAGAACTGCTTCTTTTAATCCAGTCAAATATTATATATATATATATATATATATATATATATATATATATATACGTACAAAGAATGTATTTGGTTCAGATTACCATCATTTGTTTCGGAAAGGTGGACTCATGGACCCAAAAGCACTACAACACAATAGCTGAGAGGATTCTGTTCTGTAGATGAACTGACATCTACCTACTTTAGACTGTAGTCTTAAAAATAAAGATGCCAAAATTGTTCTTTGTCCAGTGCCACTAAAGAACTATTTTTCGTTCCCTAAAGAACCTTTCAATGAATGGTTCTTAGAACAACTGTTTTGGAAATGAGATGTGTGAATGTAAATAACTGTTTAAAAACCTCCACATAATGTAAACGTTCTAAAAAATACTGTTAAATTGGTAAAGAATGTTTACTTTACATGAAGTTTCTCTAAGCCTTTAAAAGGTTCTTCACATTCACAAATCTCTTTATCAAACATTGTTCTTTTGATATGAAAAGCATGGTTCCTTTTGGGGCATCACTCGAAAAACCCTTCTTGATACCTTTATTTTTAAAACTGTGCAACATGAGCATAAGTAAATAGCAGATATCCATAGTCAAGCTACATGACTGCAAGCCAGTACTCGAACGCACATTGAGCAGAAGGTTATTCGAGTGGTTGGGAAAACATGGATGGAGGAGGGAATTACTTTGGTTAAGCAGGAACTAACCTTATAACTCCTGCTTGTGTTTTAGTGACAGGCGCCAAAGCGACCAGCAGATGGTAAGGAAAGCCAGTCGCTTTGCTCTAAAGTGCAATACAGTAACTTAAACAGTGTAAGACCACCCTACATACACCACCCTCCACCCAACAACAAGGCAAAAAAGTTCTGCTCTTTTATTGTATTTCTACTTTTTAGTGCAGATGATCAGTTCTTGAATCTGGAGGTGATGTAGCCCCCTTGGTATTCATGATTGTTGTCTAATTGTTGTGTCAGGTTGTATTCGTTAGGTGCTTTTGTTACTCTGAGCGAGTTTCCCCGCTTGTGGTGCTGTCTGAGGATGTGTGTGTGTGTGTGTGTTTGTGTGTGTGTGTATGTGAGGGGAGTGCACTGGAGGAGAACGTTAGCGGCCGAAACGGTCATTTAGCAGTTGAAGCCTCGTCACTTAAACAATGGCACTTAAAGAGTCTCCCTCTACTTCCTTCCTGCCTACTGTTCTGCCTGACTTCACCAGCTCAATGTGGCTCCTCTCCTCCTCCACTCTCTTCCACTCCCTCGGTCCTCCCCTCCTCTATCCAGGCCCAGTTCCAGGACAAAACCTTTGAGGGTGCATTAGAAATAAATGAGGGCGCACATCCATTTATGTATATGCACAATGGTGAGCCTCAGCAGTGTCTGGACAGGTGGGTGTACTGCGCCTTCATAGTGTGTGAGTCTGTCCACCCACTGTGAACCCACACCATTTCCCCATATACTCTATAACGAAAAAAAGGCAACTAAATCTGGACTGAAAGTGTAAAAAAGGATGTCAATATAAACTTAATGCAATGTAGGACAAGCTATAGACTATAATGCTATGAAAATGACATATCAAGGGTAAAAGCTGAGGACTTATAATGCGAGTCATTATCAGATGCCTGTGCACTGCATAATAGACCTTTAAGGTCATGCGTCTTGTAGTGAGCATCATGCCCAAATATGGGGATTCTCTATGGGAAAAATAAATAACGTTTTTTGGAAATTACCCCACTGCGCACAATAAAAATGTTCCAAAGCTGATACATTGTGACCTGTGTAAACCCCCCCACCCCACCCCAATGTCAGTGGGTCCTCTGAACTATGAGGTCATCAAGCAGTCAAAATACAAATATAGCTACATACAGTGGGTCCAAACGTCTGAGACCACTACAGAAAATGATTCTGTTTTGCATTCTTTTCTAAATTAACACAGTGTTTTATTACAAATTACATTCTTAGCATCAAATCTGCCTGAAGTTGTCTGAACATGAGCTTCAATGGAAGGAATAAGACTAAAGTAAGCTGACCTTTTTGTACAAAGGCCTCAACATGGTCAACATCATAGATTTGCTTCATTTTGAATAGAGATCTAAAAATCAGGCAGAATTTTGATTCCCTCTACATTTTACCTGTCGTAACTTTTCAAAATTCTAAAACGTCTTGTTTATTTCCAGGATTAAAGGAAAAAAATCCAGATTTTTAATCTGGTCTCAGACTTTTGGATACCACTGTACATGCTGCAAGTTTCATTTAATCAGTGTCACTAATTTCCATGAAACTAAGGCTACTATAGCTGTGTTTACAACATTTTGAACCACGTTTTGTTGAGGAAAAAAACGTTTGATGAGAAAAAACAACTTGAATTTTAATGAAAAGGTCATTTTCTGCTAGTATGTACACACTGACCATGAAAACAATATAATAGCAAAATAGCAAAAATGTCCAGCCTGCCAAGTTGCATGGTGGATTTTGGTCTGGTAGCCAGTCCTAAAAAGGAAAGAAAATGAGTCTAAGCTGGCATGTAGCATGTATGACCTACTACAACAATGTTTTTTTTTTTTTTTCATTTTAAGCAATTTTCTCCCAAATTTAGTCATGACCGATTCCATTCACTAGTTATGTCTCTTTCTATCACTCAATAGCACCAAGCTTTCTCTGAGACACATGAAGCCTGCCACATCTGCTGTTAACGCAACATCATTGGAACGCTCAACACACTTGGAGGAGAACACTAACTGCCAATTTGGTCAGCAAATAGAAGCTAAGGCTGGGGTTCCCAGCCTCAGTCTTGACCCCTTGTGGGTTGCTCACATGAAGACAAGCAAACTTAAAAGGTATTTTCAGACCACTCATAAGGAACATGGTGGCAAACCAAAATCTCTTTTCCAAAGAAACCATGATTAATCAGACAACAGGGTCAGTCCTAATATACGATTCTGGAATAAAACAGTGTAAGATGGTCGAAAGGCTGTCCGTTTGGGGTTATTTGGCCAAATTGTTTGGGAACCCCAGTGCTAAGGTGATCGTATGTTCCTAAATATGTCTTGGCTTAAATGTATGGTTCTAGCAAAACTTTTAATTGGTATTGATGTTTTATTGTGTTGAAGGTTCTTACAGCTTTAAAAACTCATTTAGGAAATTGGTTCTTCAAAGAACCATCAATTGAAAGGCCCTTTGGGCAACCAAAAGCGGTATTGCTTCAAAGAACCATTCCTCTGCACCTTTATTTAGCTTGTGAAAATGTTCAAACATTTGTAGATAAAAGGTTTGTAAACAAAGGTTTGTAGATACAGTGTACTACTGGATAATTACTAGATTAAAAACTATTTCAACGTAGGATCCCAGTGACAGATTATTATTATTATCCTATTCATATTAATATTAATATGTAATATTTAATTTGTAAGACATCTATAAATGAAAATGTTTTGAATATATTTTGATATTCAAAATAGTGTAATAAAAAATAATTACATGTATAATTAATTATAAAGACAAAATATATATTTATCAAAATAATAAATTATATAAAAATAATTTTACAATTTTTTTTATTTAAAAAATAATTAAAATGCAATAAAGCTGTTTAGACCCACAAATAAAATTAAACAATCAAATAATTATAAACAATAAAATAAAATAAAATTACCTATATATAAAAGCAAAAAACTATGCTTAAACTAATAAAATAAAGCATTTAGACCTATTGCGATAAGGCTAGATGAAAGTGATCTGCATAATATGCATTTGTGCCTAAAGAAAGAAGCTGTGGAGTGAAAGTGAAACATCTCACTAAGCTAATCCTCACCCCCAAACTACATCTGCTCCAATTATGCTAAAAAAATCTACATTAAATTATCTGATTTCTTTTTTCCCCTGATAGTCATCAGACTCAGTTTTCCATGTGGGTGTGAGGTTTTGTCCGTGCTCTACAGAACCACGGGGGCTAAACTCTGCATGTGTGTGTCTGTGTGTGTGTGTGTGTTAACTAGACCACCATTTCAAACGACACCTGTGCTCCAGGAGGGGGGCTGGAAACACCTCCCTTTGGAAAGAACAGAAGGAAGTAAAGAAAAGAAGAGAAGGGAACGGCACGGTGGCTCACAGAGCCTGGGCCCTTTGTACTGAGGGTAACCTACATGGCTTACAAAAGCCAACGTGAGGGTATGTAGACACATCGCACCCCCACTTTTCCGCCGCTGTAAACCCTTAGGGGAAAGGGGGCATAACATGACTAATATTCCTGTAAAGCCCAATCAAGCGTTTGATTGAAGCAAAACTTTGAGCTGTTATGAGCCTCCGTGGCCGAGACACCATAAAGACGAGGCGTTTCCAAACAGCTGGTTCCACTTTTCCTCCTTCTTTCTTGCTCTCTCTGCAATGGAGTTTGATTTGATCTTGAATACCAACCGTAATTTTTTGCTTGTACATGAAGGTGCCCAAAAGATCTTTTCACCTTCCTTCGGCTTTGATGCTCAGCTCAGATGTTTGAAACAAGTAGGCCGAAGGAACGCCTTATAAATTATATTTAAAAAAAATAAAACACAAGTGGATATTAGCTAATTTATTCATTTCCATGTACAACCCCATTTCCCAAAAAGTTGGGATGCTGTGCAAAATGTAAATAAAAACAAAATGCAATGATGTGCAAGTCATTTAAACCCTACATCTCATTGGAAATAGTATAAAGACAATATGTCAAATGTTGAAACTGAGAAATTTACACATTCTTAAAAAGTTGCGAGGGGGGCAACAAAAGATTCTGTAGTGAAAATCACTGCATGGGCTCAGAAACACTTCTGAAAACCACTCTCTGTGAAAACAATTTGTCGCTGCATCCACAAATGCAAGTTAAATCTCTAAAACGCAAAGACGTAACTGTACATGAACAGAATCCAGAAACACTGCCACTTTCTCTGGGCCTGAGCTCATTTGAAATTGATTTTCCCTAATTTTTTGAAATGTGTTGTTGGCATCAAATTAAAAATGGGCACATATTTTTCAAAAAACAATAAAGTTTCTCAGTTGCAACATTTGATATGTTGTCTTTCTACTATTTTCCTTTAAAAATATGGTTTATATGTTTTGCATATCATTGCATCCTATTTTTATTTACATTCTGCACAGCGTCCCAACTTTTTTGGAAATGGGGTTGAACTTACATACAAATTTGATGGATTTGTGAGTATTTGTGAGGGGAAGAATCTTCTTTTGTCTTCTGTTCCACCTTCACATTTAGCTCCCAATTCCTGTTTCCTGTTGGTTCATCTTCAGGTCTGCTTTGCTACTGTACACACCTCTCAATTCATCATTTTTTTATACCAAAAGGATCCATAAAAGAGAAGAATAGAGCCTAACAAAAGCCTATGCTCATGCTGGATGTGCTAATAAGTTCCACCACATTTCTAAGTTATTCAGTACTGGAGAGGTTTTTGACACTGATGATTTTTTACTCGTTGTTTTTCACTAGACTGCTTTTACTTCTACTTTAGCCATTATCTTTTTGAAACCCCATTACTTGGACTTGACTACACTATAAGGTTACACAATAGGTTCTATAAGTGATGCCAAAAAGAGCCTCTTTTGGTTCCCCGAAGCAACAGTTTCCAAGCACCAGGCCACAAACTGATACCAGGTCATGGATCATTTGATTCCAGGCCACAATGTGGCAGTGAACAGGGGAGTTGGTAGCCTAAATGCAAAAATCCACTATTGTAATACTACATGTTATTAACCCTCTGGGATCCATGAACTAGCCTGTACATCAAATTCAATGCTTCGATATATGTTTCTGTATGTTTGCAGTATTAGTGCAGAAATATGGTTCAAACATTTCCTGGATCCTTTCGATTCCATCTTTTCACGAGATTGGAAGTGATTCACATCCGGAGGTATGAGGCTATGAAGAGGAGTTGAGATACGCATCATCTGCCTCTCATCATGTGTAATTGGTGAATTTATGAGTCTGTCTACATTTAGTGTGAAAATGACTAATAGACACTCAGGAAATCTCTAAGGACTTACATTACGCCAGAAACCCTTAGTTCTTCCATCAGTCGACATTGGAGACAAATGTGAATTGGTGTGCAAACAGTTTAGAAGTTTCTGCAGCCATTTTGAAAAGTAGTGACAAAGATATCAGAGCACTTTGCATTGAACTAAATGGGTATTATGTTATGTGCAAGTGCCTTTAAAGGCGAATTTAAGAAGATATGCAAAAATCAAGAAAATACCCCTCGACCTCAGAAGCTTAAATGATGCTTGTTATTATCTTTGATGTGTTTTTTGGGGTTTTTTTGGGCTTCACCATTTGGAGACAAAACATTCCTCGAAAACAGCAAAACTACGCTGTGGCCTGACCCCTTACTTCTCCAATAGTCCATCAAAACCTTTGTGGGCTGTGGTTCGGTCCACATTGTTAAAAAGGTTGGGAAACCTGCCTTAAAGAACCATGTTTGAAATAGAGATTGTCATTTGAAGAACCTTGTAATACCACATAATGTAATGGTTATGTACCAGTTTATGGGTTCTTTGCATTGTGTGAAGGTTCTTCAAACTCATATAACTCATAACATATCTTCAAAAAGGTTTTTTAAAGAAGTATCTACTGAAAGGTTTCAATGAACCAAAAAGATTCTTCTATGACGTCACCCAAAGAATCCTTTTGGGCACTGGTATCAAAGATGGTTTTTGATTGAGACTCTCCACTGACGGCAAAATTTAGTCCAAGTTGAGGCTCAGTTTTGGTCTAGAAGGCTGTCCCTCAGAACACGGGTCAGCAAGCTTCGGGTAAATACTACAAACCTCAACGCTTTGGTATTTCAGAGTCTCTGGATGGGTTCCTAGTCTCGGCATATTGTGGAGGTAAATGATCACCCTACTCCACATGCCATAATGAAGGGTGCAGCCCTCAAGCTACATATATAATCATCTAGAGATGAAACATAATCATTAGTTTCAGATAACCAAGCGGTTTTCATCCATATTTTCAGCCTCTAGCTCTGTGCTTTCTCGATTGGGGTTACGTTCCCAAGTCGGGATCCAAAAAGTGGTTACATTCAGCCACATTTAAGATATTACTACACATACAGAAAGGCTAAAACACCTCATTACTGTAACTATGTCAGAAACCTTCTACCACTCAGTAACCATTTAAAAATAGGTTTCTTGTGTTTCATTCACAGTCTTAACAAAATATAGAAGCCCCAAACCCTACACTCTTAAAAAAACAAAGGTTGCTTAATGGTTCTTGGCTTGGACGTATGGTTCTAGGAAAACACTTTAATTGGTACAGAAGCTGTAGAAGCTTGCCATTATGTGGAACTTCTTGCAAACCTCATTTTTCACACCTCACTGGATGGTTCTTTAGAAAACCATCTGCTGAAAGGTTCCTTAGGGAACCAAAACTGTTCTCCTATGGCGTTCCTCCAAAGAACCCTTATTATTAAGAGTGTACTTGATTTTATGGTTAGTTGGAATGGTTTGACCAAAAATCACAGTTTTCCACCTACCCCAAATGTAATCAATCAACCAAGACATGGTTGGCCTCCAAATTTTCTTTAGTTTAGCACTGGAGCAATGACGCTAATGTTGCTAACGACTACTAGAAGTAAACATTTGCAATGCTAAAACTTCTTCAAAACTGCACTCATTGGTAACATATTTACTGTCCACATTTTGCTTTGTTAGTTTAGTGCTGGAGTTATGAGGCTAATATTGCTAACAAATACAAGAAGTCAATAGTCACCCAAAGGTTTTCTGTTAATACATCACCAAAATGTTGCTCAAACAACTCTAACTGAATCCAGGTCTTCATTAAGGTCTTACATATTTGTTGATGTGGTTTATGACACTGTATGGCTTATGGTGAACTATAAAAAGGGACAAAACTGCAGTGTGTAGCCGCATGCTGTGGTCAGTGATTTTGGACAACAGTACGAACTCCTCTTATGTGTAACACACGTTGTACAGACATATGCATGCTACAGATTACATTCGCAATTTCTTTCTCATTTTTTGTAAAAATAACAGTTTAACTTAAATTTTCGACCTGAAAATCTGTTTAAAAATAAAAACAAAAGAACTTGTGAAGGTAATCTTGCGTCCATATGCTTGTTTGACGTGCAAACATGTCAAGAGCAGTTAGTCAGAATTTGAAACACCTGTTGTCTGAAGTGGCGGCCTACAGTGTTCAGCTTACACAGAGACGTTTTGTTAATTTATATAATACTTTTGGGAAAAGATTTAGGTGAGTTCTAGTGTTTGTTAGCAATGCAAGCCTTGTAGCTCAAGCGTTAAAGAACAAAACATGTTACTGAACCAATTTTTTAAGTAAACCTTTAGGATGCATTTTAAGCAAATCTTCATTTGGAGAACTGACTTCCAGAACTGGGAAACTCAAAGTGTCCTATCAAGAAGTCTTTGTGTACAAGGTTCCTCTAATAAGCCTTTAGCACAGAGCTTTGATTGCGTGATTCTTCAGTCCTCCACACATGGTTCCTCACAGAACTGTTTCTTAAAAGTCGTACCTCGCTCTGTTATTAATATTGAACGATATTGCTATGGGGGCATTTGTTTCTGATTTGGCTGCTTCTGAAGCTTCATGCTTCATTCAGAGCCAGCGGTGGGATGCAGGCCTAAAGGCACGTTCGCTTTCTTTCTCCGTGTGGAGAGTGCGTATTCATTACGCTAGCAGCAAAGCCTTGGTTCAAAGTGCCTGAAGAAGAAAGGAACAGGGAGATGAAAAGAAGCAGCACCATCCGAGGCCCTATAACGCTTTTACACGGTTTCCCCTGACTCCCTCCTTATGGAGCGAAGGCTAAATCAACTGCAGATAGATAGGGGCAGAACGCTTGCCGTTTGATCTCGGGTTGCCCCCACCTCACCAGCTTCCCATGTTTTGGGGCTCACCACTTTGGGGGGGGATAAGGCCTGTACACAGGGTGTCCTCCGGGGAAGAGCATGAAGACAGCGTGAGGTGCTTTTTAGGGATTTAGAGGGATCGTTTAGTACTCAAGTGCAGTTACCAACCAGTCCATAAGAAGATATATGAATATACTTTATATGAAGTGTCTCTAATAACTGAGTAGGTACACATTAACAATGTTGCCATATTACTATGCAAATATTATGCAGTAATAAAATATGTGGATAGTTTCTGTGTAGTTGTTATGTAGGTACAGTGAAATTACAGATATCTAGGCATTGGTTTTGGGGTCATACAATACAACATTTTAATTAATTACATAAAGGTTACTTTTAAAGATGTGACATTGCTGTTTAAATACCATCACATTACAGAATGGGTTAAAGTCAGAACTTTGGTAACCATCTCACAACACAAGCATACTACTGCAGCTAGCTAAATGTTAGGAATGTTGGCATTTCTTGTGCAGATGCAGTGTAAGTGTGCTAATAATGTAGATTATTTAATTACACGCCTCCCATTACAATCAGAAATGTCTTGTTTGAAAAACAGCAGTTACAAATATGTAATTACATAACAGAAGATAGACTTGTGTAATTACATGAGTAAAAATAAGCTGATGTACATGTGCATTTACATAAGCTACACTCTTTTTATGCATCTCTAACAGTGAAAACATCACCAGCAGTTACATTGTTGTTGCACGTAACTACTATTGTAACTACTGTGTACCTACACAGCTACTAAGACAGTCTAAAGTGGAACCAAAAAGAAAAAGTAATATCTGTTCAACCGTGGTCCTGTAGTCAGAAATTGACTGATTTTAAGTGGGTAAGAGGGGGGCTTTTATATTGTACTGCAACAGTTTTACTACAGTCTGTAATTGTACACCTACAGTTGTAGGCCCAAATTTGTATACCACTGACCAAATTACACATTTTGTTGATTTTTGAAGAGAAAGGAAGTGACTTCAATCCCTGCAGCAAACAGTTCTTGTTTCTTTATAATTGAACTATACATGAAAATACAGAAATATATGCATAAGTATGGCATGTGAACAAAAGTTTGGACACCCTTCCAGTTATAGAGGCTCAGAATTTTTGTAACTCATTTGGTCTTAATTGACTTGTTAGGAGGGCTTATACAGTTCGATAATGGTCATTTGAAATTGGCCGCTGATGATGATTCCAATTTGTTGACTCTTCAGACCTTATGCTAACATTCAACAACCATGCAGGGGGAAGGCTATAAAAACGGACCAAAGTGCTTCCAGCTTGCAATTTCTACTGTTCAAAATGTCCGTAAGAAATGGCAGTTAAGGGGAACTGTGCATGATCAAAAAAACTCAGATAGAATTGCTCATATGCTGGCCTGAATTGCAAAGCAAAACCCCCATATGACAACAAAGAACTCACAAGAAGGTTTAGCTGAGACAGGAGTTGATATATCGTTCTACAGTGCAGAATCACATGCACAAACATGACGTGCATAGAAAAATCTATAGGTAAGGAAACCTTACCTATGACCTCATCACAAACATCAATGTCTGAAGCATACAAAACAACTAGATAAATTACAAGCATTTTGATGGAACTCCTTGGCCACAATCACCAAAAGTGTGTTTGTAGAAAAACAAAGCAGCATATGATAAAAAGAACACCTTGTCTCGGTGTCCAAAATTTTGCATACTGTTGTATATAGTGGACCTATAAGGTGGATGTTTCTAAAATTACTAGTTAGTAAAAGTGTAGGGTATGAGTTTGTGATAAAGGCGACGTGTAGAAAACAGTCATGATAGTTTACTTCTTTTTTCACATCAAGACGCTATAGAACAAACTGAAGGAGCCCCTTTTCCTACCCTATCCTGGAAAAGGAGAAAAGAATAGGAACATGCAGTTGATCTGAAAGAGGCAGTAATAGGAGCAGATTTGGGCCCTAACTCCATATTCACACTTCCTGTCTCCATTCACATGCTGAAACCTGAGAGCCGGCCCCTCACAAAAGCATCTCAGGGCTGATCACGAATCAGCCCAGCCCCGCTCACATAATCGTCATCATCGGGAACAAAAGGGAAAACCTGATTCTAGGTCAGCTCCTTTAGAAGTTTGATACCTACTTAGCCTGGGGCCTAAAAAAAAGACTGATGTACTCAAATCAGTTTGCACAGACTTCATCTCACTGAGGGCTAAAACATCACGCAGGTCCAGGATCAGCACTCAGCCCGGGATTTGGTGTGAATGCATCTTCTGGTTTAGTGCCAGCAAGACAGAGTTACAGTCACGACAAAGATGTACACAAAAGCATGTACAGTATCAGGGAGAATGCAGCTGATCTAGTCTTTCACAAAAGAGAAAAACAAGACAATCCAAACTTTATGCTAACAGTTAATCTTCACTGGAAATGGTTAGCAAAACTGTTAGCCACATTAACCAATCCTAAGAGGTGAAAACAAAACGAACTGTAATCTGGAAGTGCCTTAAGAGGAGTTGTAATAAAATAAAACAGCTAACTATAGCAGCTTACACATGCTGAACACTTTTCTTGCTAAAATAGATGCTAATTCTAGATGCTAAGATGTATAACAACTAACAGCAACGTATCTTCATTTAAACTGACAGACACACAGTAGAAAAAGTATCTCAATATGGATATGTTTTCAAAATGTCTACATAATTTCATGGCTATGATGTCTTTCAGAGTGGTTTCATGTGAAATTTTAGATTGTTTACAATGGCGGTGATAGGAACCAGACATCTGAAGAGTTTAATGCCTGTAAAAGTTCCCTCACAGGAAGTTATTACATGAAATTGTAACGTATCACTGTTGTTGGAACAAAACCTCACCATTTTTGTCGTTTTTCAGTATTTGACATATTTTGAAAATGCATGTTGGCCTTTACATTGTGTGAATTTCATGATGAATGGAACAAAAAAAACGGCTCAAAATGACTTGGAAAAATGTCTGGTTCTATTGACTTACATTAAAAGTAAAGTAGGTTTTTTCCTTCTCCTGTAAAGTTATCATTTTGGAGATACAAGGTTTTCTTCCAACATCAGCTATATATGTTGATTAATGTTGGTGACATTGTTTTATGACAGTTTTGAGATAAAGTTGTGTTTTATTACAATCAATCAATGGCAGAGTGATACATGTAAGGCAAAATAGTACCTAAAGCAAAGTTGTTTTTCAGATTTAACAATATTTTACCATAATAAACTATATATAATAACGCAGAAGGCATGCATATGTTCACTGTTTATTTTGGATAGATGGCTATATTTACACAACCTCTGGCTCCTACCACCACCACTGTAAGGAAAATCAGTCAGTTCCACAAGGAACCATTTACCATCAAACCACTCTGAATGACTTTGTTTACATCTCAACAACTGAATTATGTTGAAATTCTAAAATGACCTGAGAAATAAATAAAGATAACTAAGTAATGTGTTTATAATTCAATCATATCCTAACAATAAGCTAAACCAACAACACAGATCTAAACAATGTTTCTTGATCTGTTGGGAATACACATCTGCCTAATACACATTAGCACACTTAACACTTCACGATTAAAGGGATTAAAAAGGTACAAGCAATTTGTTGTGAGTGAAAGGGTAGACATGGCCCATTCGTTTAACCCTGTATTCAGATCAAATGGCACAGCAGGGTTCTGACCTACTGTTAAATGTTTGCCTTATGTATCTCAGTCAACATGATTATATGGACGGACAGGAGTTGAGCCGAGACATGCTCTTAACTCTGAAACTCTTGATTCATATCAGTCTTAATATTTCCCCCTTCTCCCTGTTCATCCTGTCCAGTTTGGATCACTACTGCACATTTCTACACCCATTTCATAACAGTCCCACTCAAAAATAAAAACTTTCTGCTGAAGGAAACTGGCTGTGCTTCCAGGAGAAAAGCATTTGATTTTACTCTTTTTCTCTCTCTCTTTCTTTCTCTCACTTCTTCCCCTCCCTCTCTCTGCCTCCCTCCCTCCCTCCTTTCCTCTCTTGCTTCAGGCAAACCACTAATCAAAAACTTCCTCCTCTCCGGACTTTTCCATTCAGCTCCGCTGAAGCGTGGACAGCGTGCTCCGCAGCCAAACTGAAATTAGAGTCAAAGAAGGAGAAAATCTGTGTGTGTGTGTGTGTGTGTGTGTGTGTATGTATGTAAGTGTGTCTGGAGCCCCTGCTTCTCCTCCTCCACTCCACAAGCATTCATCTGCACGCAGCTGACACAGCGAACACTATCGGCCTGCTCTCGTCTCTAAATATTCTTGATAGATCTCTCTCAGTGAGAGCGAGAGATTTCAGAGAATCTATGGAGTTTAGGATACTAAAGTGAAGAAGTTAGACCATTTGATTTTACTCTCTATGGAGTTCTGGATACTGAAAGGATGATGTTAGAGGGTCTATGGAGTTTTGGGTACTAAAGAGAGGACATTAGAGGGTCTATAGAGATTTGGGTACTAAAGGGAAGGCATTAGAGTGTCTATGGATTTTTGGTACTAGAGGGAAGACGTTAGAGTGTCTATAAAGGTTTGGGTACTAAAGGGATGACATTAAAGGGTCTATGGAGTTTAGGGTACTAAAGAGAAGACATTAGGGGGTCTATAGAGGTTTGCGTACTAAAGAGAAGACATTAGAGGGACTAGAGGTTTGGGTGCTAAAAGGAAAACAGTAGAGGATCTATGGAGGTTTGGGTGGTAAAATGAAAACATTAGAGGGTCTAGAGAGTTTTTGTACTAAAGTGATGACATTAAATGGTCTATGGAGTTTTGGGTACTAAAGAAAAAATATTAGATGGTCTTTGGAGTTTTGGATACAAAAGGGAATACAGTAGAGGGTCTATGGAGTTTGGGGTACTAAAGGGAAGACAGCAGTGGGTCTATGGAGGTTTGGGTGCTAAAGGGTAGACAGTAGAGGGTCTATGGAGTTTGGGGTACTAAAGGGAATACAGTAGAGGATCTATGGGGTTTTGGTACTAAAGGGAAGACATAAGAGTGTCTGGAGTTTTGGGTACTAAAGGGAAGACAGTGGTGGGTCTGTGGAGTCTTGGTACTAAAGGGAAAACATTAGCGGGTCTTTGGAGATTTGAGTACTAATTGGATAAAATTAAAGTGTCTATGGAGGTATGGGTAATAAAACAAACGTATTAGAGGGTCTTTGGAGTTTTCAGTACTATAAGGAAGACATTAGAGGGTCTATGGAGATTTAGGTACTGAAGGGAACACATTGGAGGGTTCATGGAGTTTTGTATGCTGAAGGGGTGATTTTAGAAGGAAGGTGGAAAGGAAATATGAAAGGGAACATTAGAAGGTCTATGGAGTTTTGAGTACTGAAGGGGAGATTTTATAGGTACTGTGGATTTTGTGTACCAGTGGGGAAATTTTATTAGGACTGTGGAGTTTTGCCTGCTGAAAGGGCAATTTTAGTGGGTCAATGGATTTTGAAAAAGATTTTGAGGCCCTATGGGCCCAAACAGAAGATAGGATATTCCAGAGAAAGGGTAGTCACCAGGAGTTGGAAGTGACTACACGGCATGCAAAGAACTCAAAGAGTTTGAAGCATTTATGAAGTCTATGGAGTGACTGCTGAGTGTTACAACCACCTAAGAGTTGGAGTTGGAGTCTATGGAATTTTGCATACTGAAGTGGACATTTTAGAGGACCTATGAAGTTTTGCATACTGAATGGGGTTATGGGTGAGCCATGTCTCACAGGGAGGCCAGGACTTGGGGTGGACCTCTGTAGAGCCTCTGAAATGGCAGGATGAGAAAACCATTTCAGTGTTGGTTTTGATTGCAGAGCACAAGCCGGTCCTCAGGGTCCCATCGTTAGCCAGGCACGTAAAAACACTCAGCTTAACCAAACTGCTGTAAAAACATAGGCAAGCGCTAATGATTTTTCAAGTATTTCCTGAGAAGATCCCTGATTCTCGAAACTCATCCAAAAGTCCTAGAAGAGGGTTTTATTTTTAGAGTAACGGAACATCTCGAAAGCTAAACGCACTCCAATCAACTGCCTTTCAGCTCTAGGATTTGGAGTTGTTGTTTAAGCTCAAATCCAGATTTCTCAATTGTTTTGCGCACAGTTCTTAGAAATCTAGAAACCATGCATTTGTGGTACACAAAAGTTTGGGGACAACTTTAAAACTTTCTTAGTAAAGTCTCATTTTATTTAAAGAAGAAAGAAGTGTCTTCCTTGGCATGAAGAGCAGATTTTGCCTGAATAATGATCTGATGGTTTTCTTCTTCTAATTTGTTGAAAGCATGTACTGAAACTCTTCAGGCCCAAAGTTGGTTCAAACACCTCTAAGACTTGAGTGCTGCTGAGTGTTGACATCAGAACAATGGGATAAAACACATGAGCTTTGATTGCTGAGGTAGCATTTGTGTCAGTTGTTTTTAGTCTTGCTGTTTTTGGTGTATTAAAAAAGTTACCAAATTGCAAATTTACCTATTAAAAGCATTTTGAAATGCTAGGCGTCCTCAGTTCTGGATTTCTCAACCAGCTTCATGCGATTGAGAAACACTTCTAAAACCCCTAATATGAGCTTTTTCCTGGCTGTCTGCACAACAGATGCTTCCGGCACCATTTCGTGTGGAATCAGTACCGTAATGAATGGGGCAATAAATTAATCACCCATAGAGGTGTTTGATCCCTCAGGAAATGTTAAAGAAGTCCCCCCCTTCACAAAACACACACCCACCCACACTCACACACAACCCCTCCCCAGGGTCTGGCGGGTCGTAACAAGTGATGGCTGTGATTAGCTTTAGGGGTCTTTTAAGAAGAGGGCCATTGAAAAGCAACAGCTCACATCAATAAAGGGCCAATAGAGGAATCTCAAAAGCAGGCTGGTTGTGCATTGAAAGGCTCACCTGTGGAGAAAAGGTTCACACACAGGGATCACTGATAGGGTTAGATTAAAGAGGTTTGGAGGGGGGGTGACAGGGGTCATCAGAAGTGAATTCAGAGGTTTCTAGAGATAGTATTTAGTTTTAAGCCTTCATATCATTTTTTATTCATTCTTTTCAATATGTTTATAGTTATTACATAGTAATTATACAGTAATTACAAAGCAAGTTGTTTCTTTTAGTTTAGTTTCATCAAATGGCCTTGTCTTTTGTTTCTTCTGTGTTCTTAATTAACTTTGTGCTGCACTTTGGACAACATTTATGCTTTATAAATCAACAATATCCCATGAAGTTTTTATCTTAGTTGGCCCTGCTTACAAATACAATTACATGGAGGTACGGAAGCTAGGCCCCGATCCACACCCTTACTGAGGCACTGAGACTCTTCATACTATCTTTAGCCTCCCTGCACCCCCTCCCTTTTCTTTTCCTCCCTCTCTTTTTGTCTCTTCTCTTCCCCTTTCTCTTTCTCTCTCTTTCAATCCTCCCCCCTTCACACCAAAAGACCCCAGAAAGCTGGACATACTAAAGCCTCTATTGTTATCCCCACACACAGAAGCAACCATGCTGAGAGAGAAAGAGGGAGAGGGAGCGAGAGAGGCAGGCAGACAGTTGTAACTGACAGAGGGCGATAGGACTTGGCCCTATCTAATCAAGGGCAGCAGGTCACTTCCGAACAACTGGGCAATAAAAGACAACTTCCAGCCCTTTAACAGAAGAGAGGGGGAGGGGGAGAGAAAGAGGGAGAGAGAGAGAGAGAGAGGAAGTAAGTTGAAAAAGCCCAGCAGACAGGAACCATCTGGCTGGATACATAGTCTAATGTTAAAAAGAGAGAGAGAGAGAGAGAGAGAGAGAGAGAAAGAGACACTCCTCCTTCCTCTAAAAGAGACTGCACCACAACCTATGAAAGAGGCCACTGCCTTGCAGGAATGATTTAAAGTCTTTCATAAGTTTTTGCTTTAGGAGCCCCCCACACACTTTCTTTCATTTTTCCCCTTTTTTAGCGAAGATATCTGGAAGTTAAATGGGGGAATGGGGGCCAGTGTATTGGGAGGGGCAAGAACTGCAGCTAGCATCAGTGTTAGCCTTTGGCCCAAGTAGCCAAGGCCCACTGACTTAATCATCCACCAGCTTCGAGTAAGCCCATGTGTTCTATATTACAGTGAATACTGTATCAGTGACTATATTTTAACATATACAGATAAAATATATTTTTTTCACAATAACTTTACCTGAGAGCAATGCCATTGGGCAATTGGGAGAGTTAGGAGAATTACCAGTGGGCCAGTAACATTCTGCCGTTGTATGCAAAAGTTTTGGCACCCCGGTCAAATGACATGATTTTTGGATCATATATTTCTCTACAGGGAACACACTGCGGTGCATTTTAATGTAAAATGACTGTTTATTATAATGTTATAACATACTGGAAATAACATAAAACCTGTGCCAAAGTTATGGCACTTTATATATTGTCGCTGTCCAATGAATATATATATATATTTCCCACATGTTAAACTCACATTAATTGTGCACTAAAATGTGTAGGAAAATGCCACATTTTGGTTCTCTGAAATTAGATTGAACTTAGAAAATCAACAAAACATGTCATTTGACTGGAGGTGTTCAAACATTTGCGTACGACTGTATAAACCCACACATATGAACATAAGAACATACAGACAAGCTTTAAACAACCGAATTATAAGCCACTAAGTGGTACAGCCCCGATTTGCTGATTGCAATTGATCAGCTAATGAGTCTTGTAGAGTATGTAGATTCATCTGTTCAAATTCAGCACAGTGCTAAAAATCTGGTGCTGGTTGACACAACAGGCAGCGCATTACTCATAGCACTGTAGTAGTTTCCATAAATGAATCATATAAAGATGAGCAGCAGTGCCAGACTGCAAAAACTAAAAATAAGGTTGTGCTGATATGGCAAGAAAAAGGCAATTATCAAATATATTCAAATAAGTGGGGCAACTGGAACTGAGCTTGCATTAGTTAGTATTAGTCATAATTATGTCAAATTTTAAGAAAAAAGCTTCAGTTTTTATTGTCACTTGCTGGCCAGCTTTAATAAATGAAATCAGAAATTAAGATGACAGAGGCCCAGATCTCCAGTCTTTAGAAAAAGCTGTTCGCTAACCTAATTTAACCCAGGCCTAATACACACTATGGCTTATTATTCAGTAATAACAGGGACTTCAATGTAAACATGTTGAGCTATTCTTAGGTTATAGATGTGTGTAATAAAACTTTGGGCCTACTGGTGAGCCCTGGCCTTTTAAGCGGTTTCTAAGTTAACTGTTAGCTAGTAAAAAGTTAGCTTTTAGCATTTTGGGGGAATGAAATAATTTTTACTTTTCTCTCTTCTTTTTTGAGGATTGCTGTACTTGTAATAATAACACTGAAAGACAAACATAAAAAGTAAGATATTTTCCAGAAAAATAAGGAGGTGTGGCCAAAGGATATTTAATAATATTAGAAAATACAAAAAATATTTAAAAAGCACTAATAAACACTGAAATCATTTCACCTCAGGTATTACAGTTGTATGCAAAAGTTTGAAATTACATATACTGTTGATTTTCTAAGTAAAAGTAACAGCACATTCCCTACAGGGAACTTGAGTATGCAGGGCACAATTCATATTTATTTGAGTTTAACATCTTAGAAAAACAAAACAATATAAAAACGTAAAATTTAAAATGTGCCATAACTTTTGCACAGGCCACATTTAATTGTATTTTTTCTTACCAATATGTTAAATTTAGCAAATAAGAAGAGATTGTGCATTAAAACATGCAGAAGTGTGTTGTCTGTATTGGATATGTAGTTATGTTCACTGAGAAAATCAACAGAACATGACCGCAGGTGCCCAAACCATTGCATATGACTGTATATCAACAGGCATACGTGTTTTGTTTCTTGATAAAAATCAACTACAATTTCAGTATATATGAAATTATCACCAGCACTGTTACTGTTAAACAGGCTATTTACTTCCATTGTGACTTTTTAAAAAGACACTAATCGTACTAACCGTTATTGGAATTATTCACATTTGATTGTCATTGAATTTGTTGAACTGGTTTAAATTCTATACCACAGAATATCATCAAAACTACTACAGTTAAACCTACTCCATTCCCGCTATGGATATGTATATTTTGTGACACCGTTTGTATTTATTTGTATCGTTTGCCCACTAGCTGTATTCTGCATTGTCCATGTATGTACAAGATTCTGGTCATAGACGCGAACCTGTGCTAACTTTCTAAAGGGTGTAATTTTGGGGGGAGGGGGGCGTTTATGTAATTCTTTTTGTTCTGCGGGCCTGAAAACAGCGTTTGTGTATAAATAGCGGAGGAAGTGGCCGTTGTTTGGGTTAATGGCCCCGGGGAAGGTGGGGGGGAGGGGAAGTGGTGTGCAGGGGGTGCATTGTGTAGATTGTTGTTGGAAGACTTTTGCCCTGTGATAACACCAAAGATATGCCTTTGTTGTTATGTCTTTAAGGAATGTAACATGCAAGCACCCACACACACTCACACACACTGCATTTCTTGCTGATTGAATTTGACAAGACGTTATCGGGGGGTTACATCAGTCAGCTGCTTTTTTTCCATGCTGTGAAATACTTCCTCCACACATCGTAGAGTGGCCTTGCGATCAATCACGCTGATGAAAGGGATCACTGATCAATGAGAAATGCATGCAAACACGCACTCGGCAAAGAGACGATGGCAGAACCCCATTCAGTACCAGTTAGAGAGAGAGAGAGAACTCTACATTCCTGTTCTTACTAGTTTTTTGATAATGGATTACTTTATACAGTAAACAAGTGAAAATAAGGCAGACATTTTCAGTGAACAAACCTGAATACAGCATTTTTCTGCACATTTTAGAGCACAATTTCTATTTTTTTGCTGAGATTAACATATTGCACTTTTGCACAAGCCACATTTTATGTTTTTTTTTTTTCGCCAATATGCTAAATTCAGCAAACAAACAGTAATTGTGCACTTAAATATACAGAAGTGTTCTCAGAGGATGAATTAACTCCTTTGAGTTGAAGGTTATAAAATAATACCAACATATTTGCATCACTTTATTTTAGTTTGCAGCAAAACTGGTTTATCTTACTGAAAACTTTTGAATAGAAGGGTATGGTCAAGCCAATAAAGCTTATTGAATTGGACTGGACTGTCTGAATTGAGAAAGAGAAACAGAGAGAGAGAGAGAGAGAGAAAGAGAGAGCTTGGTGAGCTATGAATGGGTCTCACATTCCCTTGCTTTGTATGCCAAGCAGCAAATGTTCTAGCTCCCAACAGAACGCACCATCCAAACAGCCAAGCAGCTCAAACAACCAAACGCTTCAGCAGTTCAACAAGCAAGCTGCTAATCTCTGCACTTGCCATCCACTTTATTAGAAACACCTACCTTGCACTTCCACTACCTGGGCACTGTATTTGAAATTCCTACCTTGTACTTCCACCAACCGGCCACTTTATTAGAAACACCCACCTTGTGCTTCCACTCACTGGCCACTTTATTAGGAATGGTTACTTTATACTTCCCCTCACTGGCCACTTTATTAGAAACACCCACCTTGCACTTCCACTCACTGGCCACTTTATTAGAAACACCTACCTTGCACTTCCACTCACTGGCCACTTTATTAGAAACACCTACCTTGTACTTCCACTCACTGGCCACTTTATAAAAAGGTTTCTCAGTCGCCTTCTACCACATCCATCACTGGTCAGTTTTTGACTACAGGACTGCTGTTGACAAGTGATTATTTGGGTGGTGGACTATTTTCAGCACAGCATTGACCCTGACATGGTAATGCCATGCTTGTGTTGGTGATGGTGTGAGAGTAGTCCACCACCCAGCTGAGAGAAACTGACCACTGATGAAGAGCTAGAGGATAGCTAACACGTATTATGCACCAACAGATGTGCTATCGTCTCCAATAGTAGATCTACAAGTTTCCAAACCAAGTAAATAAAGTGTGCATGTCTATAGTAGAACCAGCACCTCATGCTGTCTTCAACATGTTGGATACTACTTAGGATTCAGCCAAGAGCATATCAGTGGGCAGAAACTGACTATTGCTGAAGAGCTACACAAACTGTACATCCACAGATAGGTTACAGTCTCTGCAAGGTAGGGGGTTCTAATAAAGAGACCATGGAGTGTAGATGAATCATTCAGCTTGCAGCTCCTCTCGGCTTGTAGACGGCCTGGGATGCAGCAGATCTGAATTCATTCTAATGAGCACCTGGATCTCAGACTCAAAGCTTGTTCATTGACCACTTAAATAGCAGGGCCCACTGATAGGCCAGCTTGCATGAAAGTCCCTGTAGTTACTAAATAATATGTAGGTAATAAGCCTGGGATTTCAAGGGGTCAAAGAGAGTTCCAATATGTAAATATATGCATAAAATGGGTAAGGTAAATGAAGTACACTGACACTGAGGAATGTCCAGGAACAGAGAGAGTGAGTGAGAACGACTGGCCTGTTTAAGCCGTTACTCACATTGTTAAGTATCTGGGTCTTTGATATGCAAGGAGCTTCTAGACGAGGAAAGTTCACCGTGGTCAAAGGTCACCAGTCATACAGAATGTGCCAAAACCCACTCGGTGGAGTTTTAATACAGTTTTGCAGTTTTTGCAAAGGAAAAAGGTGAATTTCTGTTTAACCCTTTAATATTCCAGGTTTATTTCATACAAAGGCTTATTATTCAGCAACTACACTACTTCAGTGCAAACTAATGGAGCTATTGTTAGCTTATAGAAGTGTGTAATAAAACTTTGGACCCACTGGCTTTTAAAGGGGTTAATATATATTACAGTTCCAAAGTTTGGAATCAAATCTATTGTAATAATATGCAAAAGGTTGGGCACCCTTGGTCACATATTTGGTGACATATTTTATGCTTGTTGAAATGTGAATAAGTTAACACACACAACACAAACATATTTTAATGCACAGTTACTGTTTGTTTGCTGAATTTAACATATTCTGAAAAAATAAGGCATAAAATGTGGCCTGTGCAAAAGTTAAAGCACATTTTATATTGGGTTTTATTTTTTCCAATATTGTAGACAAGCAAATAAATAAGAATAGTGTATTAAAATCTGCAGAAAAACGTCATATTTAAGTTGTTTTTCCCTGCAGATGATATGGTAACTTATTTTCACTTAGGAAATCAATATATGACTGTATTTATAGGAGTTATTGTAAAGTTATAAGATTTTTAAAAACATATCTAATTGTATTTCATTCCATTTATTAATTAGTGTAGCATTCTTACATATCAAATAATCTGATAGAGGAGGACCCCAAGTAGAACATTGCTTAAGGCCCCCAAATGTTCAGAAGCTGCCTCAATTTTAAGAAAATTTTCAGTCAGCCATATTCATTTTTAGTATCTAGAAACATATTTAACAGAAAATCACCCAGAAGCTTTTACATCTGAATACGATTTCAATGTCTTTCAGTATTTAGTGGGTCCACCCTTTGCTTTTATTACAGCTTCGAGGAGACTCACTTCCACACCTCCAAAGTTCAGTCTGAGAAGTTGGTTGCACATTCTGCTTCACATGATCCAAATAGTCTCAAGCACATTCAGTGATGTTGAGGTTTGATCAACAAAATGGGCCTCAAGCAAATATATAGTGCTTTAACTGAATCATCAGACTAAATAAATCCCCAGTAAAAATAATAAAACTACACATATAATCTTTATTATTACAGATTCTGTTTCCATAATAGCTATTAAAAGGGATCTTATTCCATAGGTGAGGTTAGCCACGTAATTCATACGGTAGAAGAACTGTTCCCAACTTGAACTTTTCGAAAACCAAGTTAGAAGAGCCTGCCAAAACCACATAGACGCATTCCCTTGCGTATACACACGCGCTCTTCTCTTCGTCAGCTAAAGAGAGAAATAATGAGAAGTTTGGTCGTGAAGGAGCTGAACGCAAGTTCTTTCCTCAGCACAGAGTCAGTGTGTGTTGTGGCCAGGCAGGTTAGAAGAGAGCTTGTGTATGTGTGTGTGGCTTCCTATATGACTCACCCCGTTTCCATGCATGTTGGTACACGTAGGAGTTAGAGTGTGTGTGTGTGTCTGTGTGTGTGTGTGTGTGTGTGTGTGTGTGTGTGTGTGTGTGTGTAAGGTCAGAGCTGTAAATAGCACCTCGAGGAAATGGAGTCGAGTTATTTTTCCGCTCGCAGAAATAGTGTGGGCGTAAGACAAAAAGAAAAAAAAATACAGAAAAAAAGAGAATATTTTCAGACTGGATCATTTCAGGAATTCATGCAAATCGTTTAATTATGTTATATATGTACGCACTGCTTACTTTGATCAGTCAATTTGGTTAAATATTGGGAGAAAAATAAAACATAAAATGAGGCCTGTGCAAAAGTTAAGGCACATTTTATATTGGGTTTTATTTTTTCCAATATTTTAAACAAGCAAATAAATAAGAATAATGCACTACAATCTGCAGAAAAAAATATTTTACTTTATATTTTTGGTTTTATTTGTGTTCATTTAATCTTTAAAAATATTTATTTTATATTTTTGTTATAGTTACAAATATGGTTAACTATTTATTTATTTATTTATTTAAATGTATATGTTTATTTCTATAGCTGTGTACCAGAAAATGTAAAACGGGGTTGTCATGGTTACTCGATTAATCAATTTGGGTTAAAAAAAAATGGGAAATTGACAGTTGCGTGCAAAAGTTTGGACACCCCAATCAACTTACGTTTTGTTGATTTTCCAAGTGAAAATAAATTAACACGCACATTTCAATGCATGATTACTGTTTATTTGCTAAAAAAAAAAACGAACAAAACATGATATGCGGCCTGTGCAAAAGTTACGGCACATTTTACATTTTGTGTTTTATTTTATTCCCAATATGTGAAACTCAGCAAATTACCAGAAACTTATATACTAAGTTCCTTGTAGAGAATGAGTTAACTTACATGCTAAAACGTCACTTGACCGGGGGGGTGTTCAAACATTCGCACACAACTGTACCTGCAGTGATTACTTGGTCGTTCGCATGATGGCACATGATAATGCCCATTTTAACTGGGAAGCCAAAATTTCCGCATAATTCATTTGCTGAGATGAAGCCATTCAGAGTGGTTTGATGTGAAATGATTAATTGTAAAGAAATCCACCTCGGATTTCTTCACATTGGTGGTGATAGAAACCAGACATCATTATCAAATATAACCATTTTACTTACTATCCTAAATGACCAGTGAACCTACATGCGTCTTCTGAGTTTTTATATGTAGTATTGCCAATCATGAAATAGTCATATATCTGAACTTAAGTCTGAATTTATGCCAAAACTTTAACTAATAAAACTATCAAAGTTTTATAAAACAATGTCTCAGGCATGAGGCAACGTATTTGTAACCACTCCTTGTAACAACTTTTTGTGAGGCAGCTTTTAGAGGCGTTAAAGTCCTCAGACGTCTGGTTCCCATCACCACCACTGTGAATTATTCTGACTCTAATTTCTCCAGAACAGAGCATTTCACGTCAAAGCACTCTGAACGACTTTGTTTACATCTAAATGAGTTTATGCAAAAATGCTGGAAAAGCAGTGGAATTTCCCTTTAAAGTAAGGCTGACATGATTACTCGATTAAAAAGCACAAAAATGCCCTCTCAATTAATCGGCAGTGATTAGTTAGTGTTTTTTTCTTCGTCCGGGACATTAATAAGGCTATATATGTTTTGACAATGCTCAGCGAAATCCATTTTAATTGTTTGGCCTTTGATTACTCAATTATTCGCCAAAATACTTGCTAGATTACTCAATTAATCAAAAAATAATCAGCAGATGACTCGATTAATCGACAAATAATCACTAGCTCACTCAATTAATCGACAAAAATAATCACTGGATTACTCGATTAAACACTATCGCTAGGGACTCTATTAATAGTTGAAAATAATTGCTAGATTACTTGATTAATCTGCAAAAACAAGTGCGAGATTACTCGATTAGTTGACAAAAAATAATCGTCAGACTACTCCATCCACATGACTTCATATATCTATTTAAAACTTCGTTTGTCCTCAAACTGTGTGATGTGTGGACTACATGAGATGGTGTGTGCATGCAACGTGTGAAGAGTTTAACATTGTGGGTGTGTGTGGTGTGTGAGGGGGAGATTGTTCTATTGCCCTGTGAAAGCCAAATGGCCCTTCAAGGTGACAGGAAATAGACCAAGAATCCACACAAAAGGCTTTTACTGTGACAAAAGGTGCATTCCTGCAGGGAGAGAAAACACACACACACACACACACACACACACACACACACACAACAGCTCCATTTGGGTAAGTGGCTTTTCGCGCCCGTTGTCTGCTGAGCCACTAAAGCAATCTTGTTGTAAAATAAAAATTCCTCACATAAATCAGAAAAGCTCAGCAAATCTGCAGCACAAAGTGGCTGTTAAATGTCTGGTAAGGATCGCTCTACTTCCTCAATCAACAATGTGTAGCTTTGAAACTGCACAGTTTACCTTAAAACAAAGACAAAGAAGCACCAGTTTGTTCATTCAAGGCCAAAACAAGCCAAGTTCCCAAATCTGACCATGCTAATCTTACTATACAAGCTTATTCTTGCTCTGTGTTAGCAATGCTAAAAACAGACTATAAGTTTTTCAAGTTTTGAAGACGTAATATGGCAAAAATTCGCATTTACTCAGTTTTCCTCTCCCTAACATTGTAGTGGATCAGCCAAAACATGTCTAGTGTCTGAAGTTTGCTTTACTTTTGTGCTGGAGCTACGAGGCTAAAGTAGCTAACATATAATGAATACGGTATGAATTAGCACCACGCAAACTACATGCCTACTTGCCTCAAAACACAACGAGCTGTTAAGTATCTCAAATAAACTTGCTTATGTGATTTTCTAACACTGTGGACAAAAAAAACAGAACTATTTAGTCTGTTCTTTTGTCTTTTTTAGGCATGTGGTTTGCTAGGCTTCCATTACATTAGCTAGATTAGCCTCACAGAGCAAAACTAAGGATGTAAACTTTAAACCTTGGCTGATCACTAAGTTTGGACAGAATGTGAATGAACTATTCCTTGCTAGCTTGTGTAACCTAAGAAACACGAGAAAACAGATCTCAAGATGTTTAAATGCTACAGACTCAAAAAAATACACACATTCTCCACCCCAGCTACAAGCTAATGTATCACTATGGCCTGAATCCCACAACAGCAGTGGTGTAGACACTCGTAGCAACACGAGAGTGAATGAGCTTAAGAAGAAAAACAGAAAAACAACCTCGGAACATTTCCACTCTGCACACACTAAGATTGTAGTTTTAGTTCTTTTTTTTCTACTTTGATTCATGCTCAGTTAAGAAATAGCCGTGCCAAAAACAACCATGGCTTCCTACAACTGCCTTTTCCAGCGAGATCAGAAGGAGGGAGAGGGAGCGAGGGAGTAGGAGAGAGAGACTCCGGGTCAAAGCCCGTAGCAGCAGGAACTAAGCAATAAAAAGCCTGAAGTGATAACACTTTATGATCATTACACAGGTGGCCGAGAAGAGATGGCCCCAATCTCCCTCACGCACACCTCTCAGTACAGAGAGAAAGGGAGAGAGAGAGAGAGAGAGAGAGAGAGAGAGAGAGAGAGAGAGAGAGAGCGCAAACAGCCACGACTAAAGAAGCGAGAGATCGAGATAGAGAGGGAGAGAGATACACTGAGGACGGTTGACTTGTTGAATCTTCTCCCTACATTCACCACAGCTTCTATTTTCAATCCACAAACTCACTAAAGCCACATTTTCCAACCCGCCAACACACAACCACACGCACACGCACCACTCTTTTCCGAGAGACATATATATGTACATATATAAAAAAAGACACAAGCCGGTATGTATTTTTCGTTAATTAATATATTTCTGCAGTAAAGTTAACATAGCATTTTCTTTCGTGTCACCCTTTCATTTTTTCAGTATTGATATTTTGTTATATTCAGACATGAGTAAATCTAAGACTGTCTTTTTGCAATAAATATCATAAAATAATAGAGCTTCACTTAATAAATATTTTTTTTACAATGACAAAAAAAAGTTTTAACAGACATTTTCTTTCTTTTGTTTTTTTCTTAAAAAATAGCCGGAATTTTCTCTTATGAATTTGAACATACAATTTACAAAAATATGAGGGAGGAAAAGAAAAAAAAAAACAAAACAAAACAAAAACAAGTCAGAATGCCACGGAGTGTTTGAGTAAGTGTTTGGGTGGCGAAGGAACGACATCTGTCCGGAATTGTGTCCGGAATGTCCGTTTCTGTTCAGGAATAGCGTCGGGAATACTATGAGAGGGAGGGTCGTTTCCGTGGAAACGTGTGCGGCCACAGGGACCCATTTACCGCAACCCTCGTCAAACAATACCAGGTTGCTATGGAGATCTGGTAACAGCTACATATTATGGTCTGGCTAGACAGTCCTTCACAGATTCGGTAGGAGGCCATTGCTCGTTCTCTCGGCAAACCTGCAGCACCAGTCAGCTTTCTTGCTCCCCCCCCCACACACTTTTTTAACGTTAGCGAGTAGCTGGACAGTCCCACAGTCAGTTAAGGCAAACACTGGTTTGTTAAATAAAGAAAAACTAAATAAAACAAAACAAATTCTGCTCAGCGTCAGAAGTGACAACAAAGTGGTTTTGATTTTCCATTCTCCATTCTCCTAGCAGCAGACCAGGCAAGGAAGAGGGGATTGTTTTATAGAAGAGTTTTGATGGTGAAGTCACCTCCATCATCATCATGGTCCATCCTCTTCCTCCCAGATCAGGGTGGGCGGGGCTACAGTGGGCACCTGCACTGGACTAACCAAAAAATCAGCCCTTAATCAGTTCCTCTGCATGTTTTCCTGTGGATCTGGACACTGGGCCGGGCCTCAGGAGGGCTTGCCCTGTCCCAGTCCGTGACCTTGTCCTTGACCCCAGCCCTGCAGCTTGCAGTAGACGGTGTTGGAGTTTTTGCAGCGGCACCCTGGCCTGTTTATGCGGTCATGGAGGTGCTGGCAAGCCTTCACGCAGGCCTTGGCTGGAGGGTAGCAGAGCAGGCAGGGGAAGAGGGGCGCCATGAGGCCCATGCAGAGGAAACGGGGCAGGCAGCGGGGGCGCGACAGCGAGCACGGTCGGTCCGCGCACGAATCACCGTCATCATCATCGTTGGAGCAGTGGTAGAAGAGGCCCTTGACCAGGCACATGCATGTGCCATGTTCTACGAGGCTCTCGGCTGAGCAAAGGCACTGACCGTTGCAGGCTAGGCACGAGGGCAGCATGCGGGGCGCCGTGCATTCACTGCATTTGCACTTCCCACAACGTTCGCAGATGAACTGGTGTGGAGACGAGGGCGAAAGGTCGCCCTTTCCGGCCAGAGGTGGCCCGAAGCCCACTGGCTGCTTCAACAGGGCATCCACTGGTAGAAGTGGCTGCATGGGCGAGCTCAGGGATTTGGGCTGAGTCCGAACGGCCTGTTCCGGCCTGTTATTATGATGGTGGTGGTGGTGATGACGGTGGTGTTGGTGGCGTGACGGTGGTGACTGGGCCAGCAAGCCCTGCTCTGAAGAAGCACTCCCGCTGCTGCCAGAACTCCCAGCGCTGCCCATGCTGGTCGAGCGGCTGAGGGCGGGTGGCCTGGTGGCCGTAGGCCGCGCCTCATAGTTGTTGTTCACATTGACGAGGATGACCTCGTGAGTCCTCTCGTGCTTGTCATTGAGGCGAGGTGCCGGGGCAGGAGGCCGACGCGCTGCCACGGCGGGACCTTCCGTGTACTCGTTGGACGAGCGGATGGCTCGGATCTGCTCCAAAGACAGGATGGCTCCGGCCGGGAGGTCCAGGTCCAGCCGCTCTCCGCCCGGCTCCCGGATCACCGCCACTGACCCGGTGGCTCCGCGGTGACCGCGACGATCCATCTGACCCGATCAGCGACTCCCTGCGCAGGCACGGACTCTAGTCTCATCTGACGACCTGATAGAGGAAGGGAGAGAGAGTTGGAAGTGGGATTTAGTGAAAAGCCAAAGCTTATGTGGGCAAATACTTACAGAGATACACATTACATTTTAGTCTCACAGTAGTTACTGAATAATTCACAGTAGTTACTGAATAATAAGAAAGAACATAAACAGCCGAATAATAAGCCTAGAGTGACTGTAATACCTGCATAAAAACCACACAAATCTTACAAAGATCAAAGTCTCAGACACAGTTGGCCCATTAAGACCTAGTCTGTGACTCAAATGGATGACTTCCTACAGTCATTCACAACGTCTCCTCGTGCCCATTCACCAGCACAGCCACTTCCGAACGCCTACGTGCACCACCACTAAAGTCTGTCTGCTTTAAAAAGTTTGAATTGCATGGTGTGAGCTGCATGCGCGAAGGTAATGTTCACAGCGCAGTGGGTAAACGCTGTTTTTTGCAATCTGAGTATCCTGCTGCCAAAAAATTGGACCAAATCAACCAGAATAAACAGAACAATTGCACCATTACAAAATACAATAACTAGCAGAACATGCTTGCAAATGATTAACTTGCTTAGTAATGCGTTCAAACTAACTACACCGAACTGAATTCCTAACCTGTGCAGGAAATTCATCTTAACAGCGCATAAACAAGGGACTAAATAATGGAAAATGTTTTGTCTAGAACATTAGTGCCGTTTATGTCAAATTAGGAATTAATAATTGACTCTTAACTTTGTATAAACAAAGCAAAACAAGGCGCTAAACTGTCCTCAAATTAGTGACAAAATCAAGAAAAGGTATAACATCAATGTATCTTCGTGTTCACGTCTGTTTTTTTCCCTAAAAAACATGTTTTTGCAAATTTCCCATTCACATTCATTGACATCACTGAAAGCTCCCCCTACTGGAGCCCCTAAGTCACTGCAGGCCGAGGACGAGCCCAAGAGGAAGAGAAGGAGGGGGAGCAACTTATGAATGAAAACAAGCCTTGTGGGGGGAGGGGTATTTGGTAGTTACCGCGCGAGGAGGGGTAGGAGAGAGAGGGAAGAGGAGGGGGGGTAACAGAACTCTGGCAGTCAACCTACCCCCGAGCCTGCATGCACTCGAGCGCAAACACACACACACGCACGCACACACACACACACACACACACACACACACACACTCTCTCTCTCTCTCTCCCCTCTGCTTTGGGGCCAAGCAGTGCAAAATAAACGCGTTGCGCTCCGAAAAACTCACGTTTACAGACGAGGTTAAAGTTGGCTTTCTGTTCACCAGCTTCTTGTCCGAATTTTCCCGTTCCACCTTAAATGGTGCAGCAGTCACACCAGCAGTTGAGGCGCCAGAATGTAACTGCTGCACCATTTTAAGGTGGAACGAGTAAATTCGAACAAGAAGCTGGCGAATAAGAACCCGACTTCAGCTTCGTCGTTTAAAGAACTTTTACGTTTTTTTGCACGCGCGAGCTTCCGAAATTCCGCGCGCACAGCTACGCTGCTCGCGCTGCAACTAACGCAACAGCCCCAAACGTACATAAAACTGCACGCGCGTGCACGCGAAGTGTAAATGTAAAAGAAGTTTGGAACTGAAGGGTGTTTTTTGGTCACTACGCACCT
This sequence comes from Colossoma macropomum, assembly GCF_904425465.1. Lineage (NCBI taxonomy): Eukaryota > Metazoa > Chordata > Actinopteri > Characiformes > Serrasalmidae > Colossoma > Colossoma macropomum. The sequence goes on along the minus strand of NW_023494801.1, from coordinate 28,374,065 downwards.
ATATGCGCTCATCCACAGCTCTGACTCCATCAGCCAGTGCTGCTCTCGTCCATCCAAAATGCTCAAAAAACTCTCACGATTCTCGCTGTACATCCATATAAGACGGGATACTCCAAGCCGTTGATCTGATCCCAGGAAAAATACGTTAAATCCACGTTGGAGGTGAAAATGATAGCATTAAAATAGTATTAATGATAATAACAATAATAAAGCCCTTTAGTGCGGGCTGTAGAGCTGGGAGGAGATTCCGATTTAGTCCGTGGACGATGAAGCATTCAGGTTTAAAAAATGACCAAATAAAGAAACCAAAAAAAATCAAATTAAAAAAAAATAAACAAAAATCCTCTCCGTCCGTCTTCAGTCTCGCGCACGGTCTGGTCTGAACGTCACACGTACATCCGGGTACATTTGATCATTTTATAAGTCCGCTTCGATTTCGGATTTTTTTTCCACCCCAAAAAAAGTTTCTGCTTCTTGTTTTTGTGTTTTCGTTTTCGTTGTTTTCCCTTTTTCTCCGTCGTGTGAAAGACTGCTGCTGTGCTAAAGCAGAGCTGCTCTCTCTCTCCGTGTCCTCTCTCTCTCTCTCTCTCTCTAGCTCTCTCTCCGCTCGGCGTTAATGAATGGGAGCGCAGCTCCGCCTCGGCGCTGTGAAACCGGACACGGCGCATCCGCTCTGCGGCGATTGGACAGCGAGCACGGGCGGGGCGAGGGAGGGGCGGGGTTTAAGGTGGACCGGAGGAAAAGCGCAGCACAGCGAAGGGCAGTTTCTGATCAGAGACCTGATCGATACTGATCGTTCCTATTGATCTATACGGAAATACTGACCACTGTTGATCATCACCACTAATTATCAGCATGTTGACCTCTACTGACTATTATTCCCGGACGTATGATGAGTACTGTTAGTGATCATTACTGTCACTAGTAAACGTTACTGATCAGTACTATCACTATTATTGCCAATCACAACTAAAACTACTCCATACTAATATCTGCTATTGCTATTGATCACAACTAAACCACTACAACCTCTCACTACTGACCGTTACTGGGCACTACTGAACCACTACCGCTGCTGATCTCTGTGATTACTGATCTATGCCTACTGATCCCTGTCGTTCACTATTGCTGATCAATACTGAGCTACTATCATCGCGAAACTGCTATCATTAATGGTCACTACTCACTCAATGGTCACATTACCAGTCGTCAGGGGGAGCCGCGGCTGTGCTGACCGAAGCGGTGGGATTAAAGCTGCAGGTGCGTCTCCACCTTAAAGAGCGCGAGGAGCCCAGTGCCCCCGAATCTGACCGCGCGGATGCGCCACATCCGGCTCCAGCAGAAAAAGGGGAAGTTCAGCACAGAGTCAGGAGGGGCGGGGAGGGGGGAGGGGGAGGGGGGAGGGGGGAGGGGGAGGGGACGGGGGGCTGGAAGAATCAGGACGGGGCTTTATTTTTACTTTATATAAAAATATGCTGTCACACTGTACATACATACGTATGTATGCGTGAGTAGAATTTATTTAACATAATATTATATAAAATTTTGCATTGGAAATATCTATAGAAGAGAAGATATAGGTTGGCAAGTGTGGGCACATTTGAGAAATCTCAATCCTGTTATGATGTGTTATGACAAATACCTTTTATTACCTTTATTATTCTTTTTAGTGGAGACTATATATATATATATATATATGTATGAGCCTGAAGCCTGATTATTAGCATAAGGAAGGTCGTTGTTGGGCAGATAGATTATAAAGCCCCGCTGCTTTGGTTTGTGGAGCCATGGAACCGAGTTCTCTGGAGTGATGGAGCTCCACCCAATACCTTTGGAATCAGCTGGAGTGATTCAGAACTGAACAGCCAACATCAGTACCTGACCTCACTAAAGCTCTTGTGGCTGAGCGCAGTCAAATCCTCACAGCAATGTACCAACAACTAGTGTAGTCTTCCCAGAAGAGTAGAGGCTGTTACTGCTGCAAAGGGGGACATATTCTCTAATAATACCCCTGATTTCTGAAGAAATGTTGAATGAGCATGTTGGGTGAGTGTCTATACACTTTTGGACATAGTTGGTTTCCCAAGCAGGGATTACGTCTAGGACCATATTTATCTTTGAGTGAAGAACTCATAATGCTGTGTTGTCTAGGACTAAGCTTAATCCCTGTCTGGGGAACTGATCCATTGTATAGAAACAGGATGTTTTAATATATTTACATATACTGTAAGTGTTGAACAAAAACCTTGTATCTACAAAAGGTTAACATTACAGAAGAAAAGGACAGAAAATGACAAAAATGGAGATAGAAGATTGTTCTCACAGCGACAGTATGTTAACACAAACACAGATATCCATGTATCTCTTCATTAGAGCATATATAATTATGGCAGCTTAAAGTTTAACCGATTTCTTTTATTGCTTTGCCTTTTAAGTATATTTAAGCAGTATATTTAAGCCCTAAAGCTTAATTTCGCTTTGTGCGTCTCCCAGGATCAGTCTACAATAAATTAATAAAGCTGAAAAGTGCATGGCTATAAAACTCCCAATTTGTGATCAAATAAAACTTTTTATGGACCCCGTAATTCATTCGAGACCGGATGACTTTTGCAGGTCCAAGATCCATTTCCTCCAAGTAAATAATTTAACAACAATGCGGGACGGGAGGGGGAGGGAACAAGCGTTTATTTAATTTGCTGATGTGAAACGCTGATACAGAGAACACAGATAAAAAAAGAAGCTACAGGTCCTTCAGGTCAGATTCGGCAGTGTCCAGTTGCCCCTATTAGGATGTGCTGGGGCAAATGAGGGGTGACCCCCACCCCTCCAACACCCCTCATCAGGAAAAAGGCCTGATCCCATGCTGCTGCTGATAGGCAATGTAGGACTGGATGAGGGATTCTGGAACACGTGGTTTTACTGCAGCCAGGGCAGCATCAAAGTGCCGGACAGTGATGTGCTCTGCTTTAATGTCCTCCTGAAGGGCACACAGCGCGGCCTCTCGGCATACTGCAGTGATCTGTCAGATGGAGACAGAGGGGAGGAGAGGAAGAAAGAAAAAGAGAGAAAAAAAAGAGATGAGTAAGAAAAATGTATGTGTTTTTTTTACATAATGGTTACACAATTGGTTTTGAGACCCGGGTTGAGACTGGGCCACATTTGATTATATAATTAGTATTTATTACAGGGTAATTCAGCAACTATAGCACAGAACTCCACTGTAGACAGTCAGATACACATGGATACATATAATTTTCAAGCCATCTTAAATTATTTGACTAACTTGTTAACTCTTGCAGTTTACAAGGTCAATATGGTCATGCCAGTAAAGCCACTAAAATGGTGATGAAGGTCCCATCATCACCACTGAAACCTGGAGAACCACACACACCAGCAGCTGCCAAGCACAACAGTACATTCAGAGACACAAGGACACTCAGGCACCCAGGAACTAAAGCTCCTGAACATCTGAAACTGAAGCACCTAGACACACAAATGGACATTCAGATACTCAGGTAGCTGGACAAGAGCACCTGAAAATAAAGATAGACACTTAAAAAACAGAGCCAGACACATGCCTGGACACTCAGACACTTAGATGTATGGACATTTGGGTACCTGGACACTTGGGTTCCAGCACACTCAAGCCCCTGAATCTCAGATTCAGGGACACTAACGTACCCTCACTCTTGGACACACTGATACTTAAATACCTGGATACTTTGGCAGCCAGTCACACAGGTACACAGGCACCCAGATATGCGGATGCTTGGGATCCTGGAAGCTCGGGTTCCTGTATGCTTGAGTTTTCAGACACTTGTGTTGCTGGATGCTTGGGTTCTCGGACACTCGGGCACCCTGATACTCAGGTTCCCAGACACTCGGGCACTCATGATCCCCGACACGTGAATACTCGGGCACATGGACACTCAAGTTCCCAGATCTTCAGCTTCTTGGATGCTTGGGTGCCTGGACACTCCGGCAACCCAACACTCAGATTCCCAGACACTCTGCGACTCAAGTACCCTCACACTCAGGCACTACTGGGCACTCTGACACACTGGTACCCAGATACTTAGGCACACGGACACACTGGTACCTGGTAAATCAGGCACCCAGAAACTCAGGTACTGACTACTCTGGTACTCAGACACTCAGGTACCCAAACTCTCAGGCACATGGGATCCCAGACAGTTGGAGACCTAAACACTTGGGCAACCAGGCTTTCAGGCACTGGGGCCTCTGAACACTCCAGTAACTAGACACTTGGGCACCTGGACTCCAGGGTAGGAAATAATGATTTTGAAGGATAATTTAGCCTTCGGTCACCGAATATACAACGGCAAACACGTTGCAAAATATTCAGTGCAACATTTTAACTTCATCAGAATAACCCAGTCACTACATTTATAACATTATTTTGTGGGCAATGTTTTAGCCTACTTGTGTTTTAAAGAGCAGAAATGTTGAATATGGGGGCATTTTTGCTCCATGGCCAGGTTGTTTTAGATGCTGCCAGACACTCAGGCACCCTGGCACTAAGGCACTCAGACACAGGGGCATAATCCTTCATCCAGTACACCCTCTTGATCCTCCAACCTGCTGGGCCTGTTCTGAGATCAGATTTCAATCCTGTTTATGCTCAGCGTAAAAGGTGATTCAAGGTTTGCACAATTACCCTCAGCTGTTTTATGAATACACTAAATTTGACAGTGATTTGCTTTGGATAAATGTGTCAGCTATATGACTAACCAGATCAGAACATGCCGCCATATTTCAGTGATCAGCACTCGGATGCAGTGGCATGGCACAATGCCCTGACCACAAATTAGCACACCCTTTAGTTTTTTTTTAAAGGTAAATACACCCACCTCACTGCAGAGTGCAAAAATTATTTCTAGTAATTACAGGTAACTATTTTTATCCCACAAAACCAAACCAACTCTTTAGATGAGAGCTGTGTGGGAAAGTGCCCTCGGGATAAGTCTCTTTTTAGATAGAAGATCCAAAAAACAACCTAGCTGAAAAAGATCCAAGGAATGTATTAGGCATTTATTATTAAATCACGGACTTATTTTAATCCCAAAGACAGTGATAGCACTAATTTTTGACTGTAGAACGCACATATTGTAAATGTAGTAGAGTGCTGTCGCATGCACTTATTTTATACCTATAGCCTTTGCTATGGATTTAAACCTAGCTCAATGAGCTTTCGAATAATGTGCTTATATATCATCACTGTCCAAAGAAAAACAAGTATCTCCAAAAATAGTAACTTTACAGGAGAAGGCAAAACCCTCTTACCTTTACATGTAAGTTAATGTGAAGAGATTTTATTTCAAGTGATTTTAGAGCATTTCTATTGGTCCGTTCATCATAAAATTTTCACAGAACATAAAGGACACCTGGTATGTTGAAATTATGCAGAAAAATAAAAATCTACAAAAATGGAGATGCATGGTTTTCTTTAGACAGCGACGATATATATATATATATATATAACCTCGTATCTCCAAAATGATATCTTTACAGGAGAAGGAATAAACCTACTTTACTTTTAATGTAAGTCAATGGAACCAGACTTTTTTGGTCCATTCATCATGAAATTTACACACAATGTAAAGGACAACAGGCATTTTCAAATTATGATTATATATATATATATATAAAGGGATAAATATATATAAAGGGATTTATACACCCGAAAACTGTGGAATGCATTTATTTGTGCTTGGCATGCACAGGTTCAGTTTCTCCTAACTTGCTTTCTCTTCTTTCACTCACTTTTTCTCTCTGTGTCACACAAGAGATGGATCGCTTCCTTTGGACCAGTGAGACCCGAGTGATTATGCAAGCCAGAGAGAGAGAGAGAGACAGAGAGAGAGAGAGAGAGAGAGAGAGAATGGGTAGTGAGGATGCCTGGAGTTCATCAATGTTTTCTCTCTCTCCCTCGCTCCACTCATTTTCGGATGTGACTCATGCCCGAGGCTTGTTCTGCGTGTGTGTGTATGTGCGGAGTGTTCCCTGAGGTCAAAGCCAGCACGGCAGGCCTGTGATTGCGTAATCATGGGAGAATTATAAAGAGAGAGAGAGCAAATGTGTGTGCGCTGCCATGTTTCTAGGAAATGAAATGGAATGCAGCCTTCGCTCTGCAGGCCATTTAACAGAGTGCTGGTGCAGGAGCAGGTAGTTCTGATAGCGAGTGAAGCCGGCGATCCGACCAAAATGCACCTCACTATAAAACCAGAAATCAATATCACTGTATACAAAAAACAGGATGAATACATGATCACACATGATGATTGATGATGACACACCAACAGTTAACATAAGCTCAGTTCATTTTGTGCTTGACTAGCAGAATACAGTCACATGAAAACACTCCTGGTCAAATGAGACGCTTTGCTGATTTAAGTTAACACGTCCTCTACAGGGAACAAACTTCAGTATGGCATTTAGTGCACAAAAAATTATTTGCTGAGTTTAATATATTGGAAAAAAGTAAGACAATACAATATTGCATATATGCATAAATGTGCCATAATGTTTGCACAGGCCACATTTTCTGTTTGTTTTTCTCCCCAATGTTCTGCATGAAGATGTGCAGATGTTAACTGTGTTAAATTATTTTCATGTAGAAAATTAACATTAACATAAACATAAAATTTGACCAGAGGTGCTAAAACTTTTGCATACGTATATTGTTACTGCCCCCTCCAAAAAAAGTATCTTCAATAAGGCAACTTTTACAGAAGGAGGCAAAACATTCTTAATGCTTCATCTAAGTTAATGCATAGAAATTTTCTGTTTTATATTTTTATGACGTCATTTAGGAGACTTTTATTGGTCCATTCTTCATAAGATTTTCACACAATAAAAAGGACAGCTGCTGTGTTCAAATGATGTAGAAAATCAAAAATTGCAAAACATTTTTTTTTCTTTATGTGCATTTTGTGTTTAGCAAAAATAGCGGAAATACCATTAAAAAATTGGGAATAACTGTTTTTTTCATTACTATAAAACCTAATTTTGTTGTAGGTACAAGATTCTCTTATGAGGCAACTACTCCACAACTTCACAGGTTTCCACTGATTAGTAGGAGGCTGTAAAAATATCTAAACATTTTTATAAGTATGCACAATCATAAACAGAGCTGCATATGATGTCACAATAATTGAGAAACAGAATCAGCACTGAGAAGCTGTACCAACATTACTATCCAGGACATCTCACACTTGAAGTGCTGATCAAATCTCAAGACAGATAACTTATCAAGAAGTTCTTCTCAAGAAGAGTTCATGTTCCCAAAAAACTTGAAATATTGAACAAAACACCTTTTTAAATACCTCCTGGTCCCTGGGTTTTAGTATGCAATCTACACTGTACAAGTTATTATTGAACTGAATATGACAGGTGACAAACTCTTGAATGTTACTGTATAAAGTAGAACAGGGGAGTTCATTTGAAGCATTTCAATGTTTGTTCATGTAAAATATATAACATAATATTTTGTTCATCTGGTCTATTAATTTTGCTTTGCGCTGTTTCATTTACAGTATTTAACTGAGTTGAATAAAACCAATTAAATTGCTTGTTACCAAACTGAAGTGATAGAAGCTGAACTGGTAAACCATTCTTTTTTACAGAGATGTCTGAATATTAAAACTACATATACTAGGACTCTTAATACTGTAGCATGTAGTGCTTGACCGGGTGGGGAGTCGAACCCCAGTGTGCTGAAAAGACAATGTATTTTCTCCTAAAAAAGCCTAATTAGGCTAATTCAGTTACTTTTACTTCAGTTTTCTTTTTGAATAGTTTTTGTCTTAAAGTGCTGAGTTAATTAAACCGAAATAGCCTAATGACGAACGCATATTCAAAAACATGCATCTCTGTGCCAAACACCTCATTCACTTCATTTGTTGAGATGTAAACAAAGTCATTCATAGTGGTTTGATGTAAAATCTTTCATTGTAGAGAAACTTAATGTCTCAGATTTCTTTACAGTGGTGGTGATAGGAACCAGGGGTCGCGATGACTACAAAGCAAATATAGCTACTTTATTTACTAAACGGAATGACCAGTTAGCATTTATATGTAATGTTGATAATGCTAATAATACAGTGTTTTCTTTGGGGACTATTTTGCACTGTAATGTACAGGTCCGCCTTAAAACTACATTTTAGGCCAAAACCTTATTTCAAAACATTCATAAAACAACATCTCAGGCATCAGGTAGCATTTCAGGGAGTAACCATCTGTGAGGGAGCTTTTAAAGGCATTAAACTCTTCAGACGTCTGGTTCCTATCACTGGCTCACATATTCTGATGCGGTAAGACTTGGTAAGTTTCTCTGGAACAGAGCATTTCACACTAAACCACTCTGAATGACTTTGTTTACATCTAAACCATTGACTTATCAGAAATTGAAAAGTAAAAAAAAACTGTGGAATTCCCCTTTAAAACAGCTAAAGCTGGGGAACTTTAGGGAATCATGCAGAACCTCAAAAAAACAGTTCCCGGTAGTGGAGTTACACGTAACACACGTTTCATCCACTACACCTACTCAGACCTGCTATGTGTGTGAGGGAGAGAGACAGAGAGAGAGAGAGAGAGAGAGAGAGAGAGAGAGAGTGAGGGAGATAATTTGTGGTACCTGCAGCAGTTCCTGTCAAATATGAGTTATGAGTTCAGTACTGTGTAAGTGTGTGTGTATGTGTGTGTGTACGTGTGTGTGTGTGTGTGTGTGTGTGTGTGTGTGTGTGTGATGAATTGGTTCTGGTAGCTGCAGTAGTCGTTGGCACACGTTTACCCAGCTATGTTAATAAGGCGTGAGGATCCGCTTTGGCATGCGGCCAGATCACTCCCTGTTTTTGTCCCTCTGTGTTCCTCTTTCTCTCTCTCTCTCTCTTTCTCTCTCACTCTCCCTCTCTGTCTCTCGGCCCAGGGAAGCACTGATCTGAGCAGTTGAGCTGAAAGCCAGGCAGATTTGAACAGCAGACCCTCTTCTGAAGAGCGCAATTTCAGCCATTTTCGTTTATGCATTTGCTCCTTCATAGCTCTCTCTGAACAGCCTGCAGAACGCATTCAAAAATAAGTTGGTGAAAAAATTGAAAAGTCAAATTTACATATTTTACCTGTAGCCCCAATGTTTTCCATCAGCAAAGACAAGTTTGATGTCTGAAGTTAGTTTCGTTACTTTTGCACTGGAGTTATGAAGCTAATGAAAGCTTGGGTTTACCAATTAGCATCAAGCCAACTGCACATGGCTAAAACATTCCACACTTGACTCAAACTGTTTCCAGTTGTTAAAGCTGCACTATGTGTACAGCAAGAAGTAGCATTTCTGAGTCATGAGAAAAAAATAACACATTAAAATATGGCGTCTGTAGAGTCACCCTCTAAATATTAGAGGTGTTGGGTTAGTGTGTTCGTTCCGTTGTAAGTACGCTGGCGTACTTGTTATATTGTATTGTTTGTGTGAATGTTTTGATGTTTCCCTGCTGGCTCAGGAGTTTGCCATCATGTCCACTGAGATAGCAGCCGAGAGTGATTTTCCAACTATGGCTCGGAGGCCTCTTGGCCTGGGCGTTTGTGTGACGCTACATTATAGCTATGATGCAGCCTGGACCAGCCGCTTGAGAGGCATTGTATCGCGGCTATGAGGCTCTCTGGACTGGGGACCTGAGCAACGTGACATTGCTCCCTGGGTTGGCTGCTCGGTTGGTGCTGCACTGCAGCTGTGGGGCTGCCTGGACCGGTAGTATTGGGCTGTGTGAGCAGCGCTACACCACGGCTATGAGGCCTCTCAGGCCGGCTGCCTAAGCGACACTACATCACAGCTATGTTGCTGCCTGGGCCGGCCACTTGGGTGATGATGCACTGCAGCTATGAGGCTGCCTGGATTGGTGGTGTTTGGCTACAGGAAAACGCTACCCTTTCCCGGTTAAGGTCATTTTCGGCCTTTGAGGCTTCCTGGGCTGGCTGCCTGTGTGACGCGCCATAGTTGTGGAGTGAGACTTTCCATTCCATTTCCATATACCATTCAAAAGTTTGGAATCATTGTTTTTTTCATTACTATTCAAACCCAATTTTGTTGTAGGTGCACAACAAATGATTCACAAACTTCTGACTAAATTCTTTTTGAATAGTCTTTTGATATGCTTGCTGTTATCAGATTCAGCCGCTCAGGGAAGGGTTAAGTAATCTCATTTAGCAATACTTTCGTTTCTGACACTGTAGTACATACTGTCATTTTAAAAAAAGAGAAATGTACAACAAAACTTGCAAAAAAGCAATTTTGAAAAAAATAAAAAATTATAATATATATTATGACAATCAATATACATACATTTTTTTCATTATTTAAAACTATGGGTTTTAAATCATATTAAAGACATATTCAGTGCATTGTTGGTGTCTAACAAAAAATCTCCATTTTTGACAATTTTTATTTTTCTATATCACTTGAGCTCAGCAGCCACCCGTTACATTATGTGAAAACTTTATGATGAATGAATCAATAGAAATGCTTTAACATGACTTTTAATGAAACCTCTTTAAATGAACTTACATCACATGTAAAGAACGTTTTTGCGTTCTTCTGCAGAGTTACTCTTCTGGAGATTCTTGTTTTTCTTTGAACAGTGACGATATCTAGGGCAGTTTCCATTTGTGCCAGAGGGGGCAGCAAACAATTAACTCCTGTTTGTGACATTTTTAGCAGAATGGGCTGTTAAACAGTGTCTGCACCTGTGAGCCACACTGACGTAATGAAAAATCAACATTACTACTCCAGGAATCAAGTGATAAACACTTGATGTGAAGGTTTCAGTGCGTTAAATCTGCAAAAATCGATTTGTGTGAAAAGATTACAAAGACTAAACATTATTTTAATTAACCACTATAATTATGCTACACTATGTCTGATTAACCAATTAAATAGTGTTTCTTACGTTATTTGCCAGCATGCAAGTGTGCCACTAACTCATGCTGTGGCACATAGGACAACTTGCTCAGTATGTAAACGATTGTATGGATGATGTAAAGAAAGAAACACCATATATGACAGAGTTAATGCTAATTATTGCTAAATTAATATGCAAATCTATTTTAAATCTATCTATGATTTAGAGATGCAGTTTGTATGATGTCTGATGATTATTATGATGTCTGGTTGTCTGGTTCCATTACTTTCACCTCCAGTGCAAACTTTAAACACCAAAAGTCAACTCCGACCGTCTTGGCTGATGGTCTACGGGAGAAGGAGACGTGTTTCGGAAAGCGTGTCTGGAGCCAGAGGCTAAGCATGTGTGTGTTCAGTCCTTTGGGGAAAACGGTTCAGAAACAGCATCCCACTCCACACAAGCAGAGGCGAAGGGTCCCCAGTTTGTTTAGAAGGCCGATCAGAGCGACGGTAAACAATGTATTATCCAAGAATGCTAACTCTGCGTCTTACCAATCACAACACGGAATTAAACATGGCACTTGCGAGCCGGAGTTTGGCCGGAGATCGACAGGTGTTCTACAGATGTTGGGAGATGTAGTTTTGTTTTTTTTTGTTTTTTTTTTCCCTCCACTCCTCTCTCTGCTAAGCTGTGTGAATGTTATGCTTATGCAGCCTGTAAACAGCACGGATGTATAATTACTCGTATGGGGAGGCCATCCATCAGTTGATGAAGTCATCTGTCAGTAGCAATACAAAAACAATCAAAGCTAAAGGAACCGCGTACGTGCATGCATACGTGTGTGTGCATGCGCGAGTGTGTGTGTGTGGGGCAGATCCGAATAACAGTACTTTGAGTTCATGTCGTTTCCATGCAACAAATGTACACACAAACACTAGAGCAAATAAACACTGCTCCTTCATGTGTTTATAAAGACTTAATGGACAACATCAGAGCTGTGTCCACCCTCAACAACGCGCACACATACACCCTCACATCCAGGGTCAACAGATACGCACACACACACAGGCATAAATACTCAGGGGCACTCGTGGTGACAATATGTGAAATTCTAATAAAAACAGAAAGCAGTGATTAGTAAATTCTGTTTGCACTGTATTAAACTGAAAACAGGATAAACCATTATATTTCATTTTTTTTATCTTACGGACTTTATGGACTAATTTGATGCCTGCAACACGTTCCAAAAAATATGGGACATTTGGCATGTTTACCACTGTGTTACATCACCTTTCCCTTTAACAACATCTACTAATCATAAAGGAATGAATCCAATTTTTAAAGTCATTTTTCTGTTATACAAGTCTGCAGTTGCGCAACCATATAGAGCTTTCCATTGTCATATTTTGTGCTTCTTCATTTGCCAGACATTTTCAATGGGAATTAGATCTGGACTGTAGGTAGGCCGTGGATGTGGCTTGGCCTACAAAAATGAGTGTCCCTGAAAAAGACGTTGTCTAGAAGGCAGCATATGTTGCTCCAAAATGTGTATATATCTTTTAGTGTCAATGTTTCTTTCACAGATAAGCAAATTACCCATACCATGGGTGCTAATACACCCCATAACAAAACCATTCATGTGCAAATTACCAATACTGTTGATGCTATTACACCCCCATACCAAAGCCATACTTGGCTTTAGAATTTATGCTTTTAACAATCTAGATAGTCCAGATTCCTCTTCTCTGGCTCAGAGAACACAACATCTATTATTTCCATAAATAGTCTGAAAGGCTGAATCGTCAGACCACAATACACAATTCTACTGGGCAATAGTCCATTTCGGATGAGTTTCAGCCCTGAGAAGTTGGTGGTGTTTCTGGACGATGTTGATATATGGCTTCTGCTGTGCATAGTACAGTCTTAACTTGCATTTGTGTACGCAGCAACAAATGGAATTTGTTGACAACGGTTTGTTAAAGTATTCCCGAGCTGACATGGTGAAATCCATCACAGAAGCATGCCGGTTTTTAATGCACTACTGTCTGAGGGATTAAAGGTCACAGGCATTCAGTTTTGGTTTACAGTCTTGCCCTTTAACCATAGAGATTTCTCTAGATTCCTTGAATCCTTTAATGATGTTATGCACTGTAAAGGGTGAAATACCCTCGCTTACTGATGAACACTGTAATTAAACTGTTGGATTATTTGCTGACACATTTTTTGGCAAAATCATTGCTCATAAAGGACTAGGCCTTTCCCGGACACTCCTTGTATGCCCAAGCATGACTGCATCACCTGTTAAAGAGGTTTTTCAAACATTTCACAATGTTCCTAGCACTACACATTCTAAAACATTAAATATGAGCATTTAATGCTTAACTGATCCTAAATGACCAAAGATAAAAGATAAAATCAAATAATGGCTTTGCCAGATGTCCAATATTGCCTAACACACTGTTCCCTTTCACCTAATGCATATAGGACATATTACACATGCATACTTATACATATAATACATGTGATATATCATTACTACAAATAGATACTTGCATATGTTATACATATGGGACATATTACATTTATGCAACTACATAAATGTAATATACATGTCCTCACATTGTATGAAAACCTGTGTGTGTGTGTGCGCATTTACTGTTTGCAATTGGAAAAATCTTTGGCTCAAACACGGCCACGGAAAAGGCATTTTGTTTGTGAACGTGAAGGCATTCCATACACACACACACGAGCACGTCTTCCCTTCGCCTGGCCCCCCAGCCCCTCTTGGAGGGCCTAAAGACCGCCGGCTCGCTGGGCCCCCTGCCCTCCTACACGGTCTTGCTGAATTACGGCCACCACAAAGCCTCCATCTGCCTCAATGCACAGTCAGTCTATGGAGGAGCTGATCTGGGGTCAGTTCGGGCCTGTCACATTCTAATGAATGCAGCTACATGGATGTGGGTTTTTTCAAATAGGGTCAAGCCAGTGGGGCTGGAATGTCACATAACCAAGACATTCATTTCCAGTTTGACAATGACAATGAGTTAAATGTAATAGCTGTCTGTTGGACGCCTGTCAAAGATTGAGCATTTGAATAAAATAGCAGAGTAGGAGGGCTGATCCAGAATCAATTTTACTCTAAAGTACAACGTGGCCAAAATAAGCATAAGCATTTAGTTTTGCACTGCAGCTACAAGGCTAATGTAGCTGACAAACAATAGAAGTTTATACCACCTCAATTAGCACTGCACATTTTCCTCAAACTGGGTCAGAATGTTACATAATCTCAAACAGACTTGCTTACGTGGTTTCTGACAGTGTATGGCACACTGTTATCTAAGAACATGGACAAAAGTATGTTGCATAACTATAAACTGTAACACCAGCCAACTTGATGATTAATTTTGTCCATACCTATTTTTTTTCAGTGATGAAAAAGGTGGTGCAACTGACAAAACTGTGTGTGATCTACAGTCTGCACAAATATAGTGGACCTTTCAGGCAGGTGGGTCACACAGGTGGCCAGTCAGTGGCAGGGGATTTAAAGTTAACATGTATTTAAGGCATTTAACATGATAAATTATCAATGCATATTAAAACAGCCAGAGAGAAGCAATTCACTTAACTCTAAAAGTGCAAGGCTACTAACCGTTTTAAACATATTGCCAATGTCAGCACAAAACCTTGAATCTGCAACACAGTAACTTTATAGGAGAAGACTTGTAATGCAAGTCCATTGAACGATTTTCTTTTCCAAGTAATTCTGGACCATTTCTGTTGGTCTGTTCATCATGAAATTTTAATACAAAGCAAATGTTAAGAGGATTTTTCAAATTATGCACAAGAAAAAAAAAATGAAAAAATGGAAAAATGGAGATGCAAGGTTAATAAGCAGTTTATATATAGTTTGCATAAACTATATACAACACAAAATAAAGCTTCGTAAAAAATACAAACTTTACCCAACAAAAAGCATCCATGAGTTTTTGCTATGCTCAAAATATTTTAAAGCTATGCTCTTTTGTTATTTCTTCTGTTGCAGTTAAACAGTACTGAAATGTGGGACTGCTGCAGCCCCCTTGGCACCCCCTTACCACATCCCTCAACACATTTTCCTAGTCAGACCCTTCAAATTATCCGTAGTTCCAGGCTGAAGCCCAGCTGCTCATGTGCTGTAGGTTGTTATGATTGACTGCAAGTTCCACTGTGACTTCCTCTGATGCCTCTATTGATAAAATCGAAGAAATTTCCAGCGACCATTTTGAGGTAATAATGAGAAAAACTATTATTTATCACAAAGTCTAATGTTTAATTTACACCCAAAAAAAAAAACACACACACCAGTGAGCTAAGTAATACACATAACGTTAGTTTGGGAGGACATCTTCAGCAGAACAAGTTGGACAGTGCTTGCAGAGAACTAACAAGCATCAAACTAACAAAAGCAACAGCAAAATGGAAAGCTCCAGCTCCCCTCTAGAGCCTCCACTCTAACAAGAATCCAGAAGCTGTATGAACGAGAGCGAGAGGCTACAATCAAGGAGTTGGAACCAATAGATATGACGAAAATTGGAAACTGCATTCATGTTCACCCTGCGTTCACATGAAGAAAACTGTGTTACTGAATGGTTGATATTAATTAATAAATTCAGATAAAACTTACTGTTTGCTCACACAGCTGTAACACAATCAACTGCGTTTTAAATAGAACCAGATCCGAATAATTGCAATTAAATGCACAAAATAACACGACTAATCACAATTAATCATTTGAAAGCCCCAGTATTTATCTTGTACACTTTCTAGATCTCATTGTATTTAGAAGTACATGACTTTTACCACTAATCCTTATTCAGTTTGAGCTGCTTATGAATCCAGAAGCTGTATGATCGAGAGCAAAGGGCTACAATCATCTGCATTCATGTTCACCCTGCATTCACATTAAGAAAATAGTGTTATCGAATTGTTGAAAGTAATAAACACATTCAGATAAAACTCATTATGCCTGCACACATGGCTATAACACAATCTACTGCATTTTAAATAGAACCGGATACAATTCATCGTGATTAAATGCACAAAATAACGTGATTAATCGTGATTAATCGTTTGAAAACCCTAGTTACCCTAGTACAGTTTATGATCTCAATGCATTTAGATGTACATGACTTTACCACTACTCCACATTCAGTCTGACCTACTTATGACTTATGAGGACGGAAGTTAGGGTTATCAAGCCGAAGCACTGGCGGCCTGCAGCGCTGCAGTTTAGCATTCAACACAGTGGATTCTACTTGATAATTCACTGATGAGTTGAGTCCAGTGTATCAGAGCAAGGAAAGCACTAAGACGTGTAGCTTCGCTGCCCTCGGGCCTGCAGTTCGAGCGGCCCGTCGTAAGCTCATCCAGCGCTCTCCACTGCAATTAGCCTTAATTACGGCAGATCTAACCACAGACATTAAAACAAAAAGCCAGAGGGATCAACAGACACACACACGCCCGAATAAATCCCATCAAGCACTGACCACATCCTAGTTTCCATTCCTTTACCACAGAAGAACTTCTGTTATTCTCATCCCTCTCTCTCTCTCTCTCGTTCGCTCGCAGTCCATCTCTACAATCTAAAAGCCTTCATGCTGTTGTTGTCAAAGTTTAAAGGAATGATTCACCAGAGGATACTGACTGCTCTTCAGTGTTTAAGTATTGGTGCTCTTAACAAAGTGCTGCATTTCTGGTGACTCATGACACAAAACTGCAAATAATTACAACCTCAACTTCAAAAAAGTTGGGGCAGTGTGAGAAATTCTAATAAAAAATCAGAAAGCAGTGAAAGCAGTAATTAGTAAATTCTGTTTGATCCGTATTAAAGTGAAAAGTGATTTGACGCCTGCAACATGTTCCAAAATAGTTGGGACAAGAGTGTCTGTACCACTGTGTTACACCACCCTTCCTTTTAACCAAACTTAATAATAAACATAAACTGATTTTGAAAGTGTAATTTTTCACCGTTCTTCTGTTATACAAGTATATAATTCAGCCGAGCAACAGTACGAGGCCTTTGTTGCGCTATTTTGAGCTTAACCCTTGTGTAGAGTTGGGGTCTGTGGGACCCATTTTTATGTTTACCAAAAAAAAAAGTAATACAATTTATTATTATTTCAACCTCAGCTTTCTTGGCCTTTGCTCATTTTCTGTGAAGAACATATAAAATAACACATTTTCGATGACTTCACACTGTAAATCCCCTACACATTTATATTACACATGTGGTGTTGTGGTGAACCTGTGGGGAATAAAAGTGTGGAGATGCTGTGTCCCTTCACTCTGTTCTCCTCCTACATGGCCTGCTGTTAGTGTGTGTGTGTCTGTGTGTGTGTGTGTGTGTGAGGGTGGTCAACTTGGACAGGTTGCTGATCGGCTACAGCTGCTAAAGGAGAACCCTACGCTGGATACTTGTGATATTTTAAACATCTGGTATTTTTACGTAAATTTCTTGATTTAACAAAAACATTAATGTGGTGGGTTCACCGGACCCACAGAGTAACAAAAACATCAACACCACACAAGGGTTACGAAGACATGTTTTCAAGTCTAACACCCATAGATCTGATTACGCAGTCATGCAGGTCTGGTCAAAAAATAAATATTGTTAACAAATACTAGTGGCTGCTATAGCCCCAGAAGCCCAGGTCAGGCTTCTATACGCAGACAAGCTATTTAATATTGTACCACATCAACTTTAATGTTTTTTTCAAATACACATTCATTCTAAAATTGATGCATTCAACACGTCATAACTTGCATTTGTGGATGCAGCGTTGGATGGCATTTACTGACAAAAGTTTGCCAAAGTATTCCGCATGTATACGCATGAACTCAATCACAGAAGCTTGCTGTGTTTAATACAGTGTCGTCCAAGTAGTCGAGAATCACGTGTATTCTTTTGTGGTTTTCGGCCTTTACCTTTACCCGCAGAGTTTTTTCTGGATTCCCTGAATCTTCCGATGATATTGTGCACTGTAGAGGGTGAAACACCTAAAATCCTTGCAATCTCTATCTGAAGAACAATATTTTTGCTGGATTTTTTTGCTGATGCATGTTTGGCAAAGTGGTGAGCACTGACTCATTCTTGCTCATAAAGGACTAAGCTTTTCCCAGATGCTGCTTTTATATGCCATAATTGCATTCCCTGTTTGAGGTGTTTAACATTTCATAATGTCCTAAATCCTAAAATGTCTCTTTCCCAACATTTTTGGAATATGCTGTAGGCATCAATTTCAGAATGAGTGTATATTTATAAAAGAACACTTAAGTTGATGAGATAAAACATAAAATATCTTGTCTTTGTGCTGTTTTTGTTGAAATACAGGTCAAAATAGACTTACAAATCACTGCTTTCTGTTATTATTGGTACTTTACCTACTTTTCCAACAATTTTGGAATTGAAATTTCATATTAGTTGCACTGTGCACACAACAAGCTAAATCATGAATAAACTACAGCTGCAATGATTGGTCAACAGAATTACTGGGGAAAAATGAAAGTGCTCTGTGTTGCTCTGTAATATGACACACAATAGTCATTCTGACAGATAGTAATACACTACAGGAAGTGTAGAGGGCGATATGGCTTCTTTTATTTAGGTACACCAGAAAAAAACAGCATCAATTGTTGGACATTAATCGATTAGTCGATTAATCAAATGATGGTTGGTAGATTAATCAAATAAAACATGACTGTAACAGCAGCAAGGTTTTAAGGCCTAAACCTCTAAGTGGCTGTCTAGATATACAGTGCCCTCCACAAATATTGGCACTCCTGCTAAACAAGAGCAAATCAGATGGTAAAAACATTCTTAATCGCTTCTCATTTTGATCTTTCATTCTAAATATGAATAAAAATCTAACATTTACTTTAAGTACAATGATATTTTGTTTTAATGTTCACCTGAGTAATTAGGAGCACTTAAATGTCAGTCAATACTTTCTATTTCACATGCTATTGAAGTTGTTCACATGTTGTTTGGCCTTAAAGGTTTAATGTAAAGTACACCATAATAAGGTGGCAGAAAACAGCTGGATAGCTTTGGATTTAACCCTCAGTTGTCACCAATTACTAAAGCATTTGTAATTTTATATTAATTGTTTCTCCCTCATAGCTCAAAAAAAAGCACTAAAGTTTCTAAACTTTTATGTGTTATGCATTTTGATAAAAGGGCAATCCTGTTTTGCGTAAAGTCAACTGTATAACAAACGATAATAACTCTAGAGGGTTAAATCTGTAACCACCAACATGATCTAACTCTCTCTGCAGGGGAAATGAAGTACCACACAGGAACAATAACACCTTTAGTAGGCCACCTGTTTTATGGGAGAAGCCTCATAAAATCTTGGGCACGCTGCACATTTCAGTTTGCTTTAGGGGCATAAATGGCAAGACAAGGCTCTGCTGCCCAGCGACCCACACTGCCCACTCACAAACTCAGGTCTCTGTCTTACTTCAACATTTAATTTCTTTATATGTAGTTATTACATCAATATTAGAAATATTTTCTCTCTACAGCTCTGTGTCGTGTGGTCTCCCTCTCTCTGTCCTGTTTGGGCATCTGACTGTCTCACTGCAGTTACCTTTAGCATTACTGTGGCCAAAAGTATGTGGACACACCTCCTATTCAATGAGTTCGGGTGTTTTAGCAACGCCCATTGCTTTGAGGTGTATAAAATTAAGCAATCTAAAACTAACAAGCTGCAGAATGGGTTGTACTGAGGAGGTCAGTTTAACTTTAGACGTGGCACTGTCATAGGATGGCACCTTTGCCACAGAGATTTCTGCCCTGCTAGATCTGCCCCAGTCAACCGTCAGTGCTATTACTGTGAAATGGAAGCACTTAGGAGCAACAACAGCTCAGCCACAAAGTGGCAGACCACGTAAACTCATAGAGTGGGGCTGCTGAGTAGTGCGCAGTGCATAAAAAGAACCTATCCCCTGTAGCATCACTCACTGCAGAGTTCCAAACAGCCTCTGGAAGCAACATCAGCACAAGAACTGTGTGTTGAAAGTGAACAAAAAGTTAAATGAAGTGGACAAAAGCTTAAGATCACTATGTGCAATGCCGAGTGTCGACTGGAGTGGTGTAAAGCACGCCACCATTGGACTCTGAAGCAGGAGAAACATTCTGAGTCAGGGCTTCGCTATCTGGCAGCCTGATGGAAGAATCTGGGTTTGGAGAATGCCAAACTCCTATTTAAAATGTGTGGGGCATTATGAAGTGCAACATATGAGCTCCATACGGTTGCACAGCTGATGACGTAATCTTTATTAAGTGTTGTTAAAATACAAAATGACGTAACACAGTGGTAAACATGCTCCTGTTCCAACTTTTTGGACCGTATTGCAGGCATCATATTTGGAATGAATGGATATTTACAAAAAGCAATAAAGTTCATAATGTAAAACATCAAATATTGTGTTTTTGTACTGTTTTCAATTTAATACATGTGAAACTAAATTTTGTAATTAGTGCTTTTTGTTTTTATTGGCATTTTACATTTTGTCCCAATTTTGTATCAATAGCATCATGTAAACTACATACCTAAATCATCACACACTTGCCTCAAACTGCATATAGCTGTTGAGTAACCTCAAATAGACTTGCTTATGTGATTTCTTACACTGTATGGCATCCTGTTATCTATAAAAATGGACAAAAGGACACAACACAGCTAACAAGAGAAGTATAAAAACCATGATTTTGACACCACCAATAAAAAAGCCTACATAAAAGAGCTGTTTGATAGAACTTGCACCCACACCCACACCCCTCGGAGGCAGGGCAGAGCTTGACAGAAAGCCTATCAGGAGAGAAAAGTCTTCTGTCACAACCGATCAGGGAATCTCACACACATGCACACGTACCACACAATCATACATATCTGTTTTTTCTCTGTCTCACTCACTGAATAGTGCTTTCAGGATTGACAGCACTGCTCACAAATATACGCTTTGAATAATGTACATACTTTTTAATCCAAAGCCAATATGTAGGGTGTAATATATGCACTACAAATATATGTAAGATCCTTTATGTCCCATTTGTAGGATGGATTTGGGACAGTATGTTGGGTAATATTGCAAAAATATAGTACCGTGCAAAATTCAGTGAAGTCATAAGTACAAGTTATTCGTTTTCATGAGATATTTCTGAGGAGATTAGATAGTAGACAATCCACTTGTATAAGGAAGGGAAACGTTTGCAGCGAATGGGTCCCCCAACAACTGAGCAAGACCTGGTGGACCACCAAAATTGCTCTATTAGATAAACAGTACTTAAAGCTTCCATTGAGAGAAAATTAAACTCCACTCTTGCTCCAGATCTGAAAAAAAAAAATTACAGGTGTTTCTGGACATTCTTTTACTGTGAGAAGACAACTCAGTGCTATGGGTCTGAAAGGATGTGTAGCTGTCAAGAAGGCCTTACTGAGAAAAGATAACAGACAAATCAATCGAAGAAGCTGCTGGTGTTCTCAGAACAATGGACTGACCAGCACAGAGTCCAGGCCTCAACATCATTGAATGTGTTTAGAAGTACTCAGATCATGAGAAGCAGCAACCAAAATGCAACCAAGACTGAACTTTGGAGGTGTGGAAAAATATCCCTGCAGATTTCTTTGAAAAACTGAAAGCAAATCTCCTGAAAATGAGAATGGAAGCTGTAATACATACTAAATATTGAAAAATGTGATGGTATATTTAGATGTTGAGGCTTCTGTATAATTTTCTTATGTTCTCTGCTTTTTTCACTGACACTGTAAAATAAATACTTAATGGTTGTTTTGACTGGATATTAAAAAAAAAATGAATGTTAGGCTTTGACCTTTATGTAGTATTGCGTAATACTTGGGTCTTGACATTGTACAAAAACAAACCTGTGACTGTGTGTGTGTTGCAACTGTTTATAGCATGTTTCCTGTGTATTTGCTGTTCTTTGACTGATGACCGAGAGGCTGATCTGGACCCAGCCGGACGAGACGCGGAGCATTTCTGTCTCGCACAAACACAGTGGCTGCTGAGTCATTTGAAACAACACAATTCTCCAACTCAGACACATAGTCTGTTTCAAGCTCTAACTCAAAGCTATAGGTCTAAAAGGATGTGTAGTTGTCACTGAGAAAGGAAAATAGACATAAAAGAAGGACGTGTGCAAATCAAACAAAGAAGCTAATTGTTTTCTCAGAACAATGGACTGGCCACAGCAGAGTCCAGACCTAAAGATCATAGAACATTAATGTGAAACCAACTTCTAAGACTGAACTTTGAAGGTGTGGAAAAAATATCCCTGCAGATTTCTTTGAAAAACTGAAAGTCTACTGAAAAAAATTAAAAGCTGTAATAAAGGTAAATGGTGGACACACTAAACAGTGAGAAATTTGGTATTATGCTTGCTGTTGAGGTATTTGTCCAATTTTCTGTTAAACAACTTATTCAATGGCTGTTTTGAATGGAAATGGAATAAATGGTGAGTGGTCTCTTTTGCTCTGTACTGTGCTGTATGTTGCAGGCCTGAATGGCAAATTCATTATTTTACTCTATTCAATTAGCCATATTTTGCTACATCTAGAAAGAATCAACGAAAATTTGATGAGTGTACCAAAATATCTCACTCTACTCTGTTTAAATGGACCTATATGTAATAATGCTATATCCCATATGAATTGTACCCCACTAGCTGACATCGGGCATGGTGATCTTTGGCTCATGTTTGGCTACTCCAGAGCATCCAATTCTTTGGCAACACTTTTCTATTGAATTCTTTTCAACTGAACACCTGCGTCAGTCATGGGTACACATTAAAGCAGCTGAATTCACTAATTAGAAGGAATGTCTGGATATTTTTGGACAAATTATGCAAAAAAAAAAAAATACATGGAGCATTACAAAGTGAGGACCACTTCTCAGTCCTCATTTTGTAGGTTTTTCTCTGGTTTCCTAGTCAGTACACAGTGAGGACCATTTCTCAGTCCTCACTTTGCAGGTTTTTCTCTGGTTTTCCTACTTTCAGGTCATTTTTGTCCAGAAAATGTAATACGTCCAGTAGAGAAACACTAGTATATACACATGCAAACACTCCAGTGGGGATCTGAGTGTGCAGACACACAGGTATGCACATGGGGAGAATGTATGTGTGGATGTGTGTATAAAAACATGGCCTCGTAAGGTAAGGGCATATTTGTCCTCGCTCTTTAATCAGGTGAATGAAAGCAGATTGTTCTGCCGTTCTCTCTGCAGCGGAGGAGAGGAGTGAGGGATGGGATATTTACTAAACATGCCCACACTGGACTTGCCCAGGCAGACACACACAGACACACACACACACACAGTGCCTGCCTCTCCGTGTGGGTGTGTGAGTGTTCTCTCTTTTATTCGCTTTGTGGGGACATTTGGCTGATCCCAATGAGAAAAATGTTTTTTTCTCCGTAAAAGTGCGGCTTTTCTTAGAAAAAGTAAAAGATGTTAAAGCTGATCTTGTTGATGATGTTACAGCTCCATCAACATGGTTTCAAATGTTTAAAATTGTGCTTTAATAGTAAAGATATGCTACAGAAAAAGTATTGACCAGTGTTGAATTCAAGAACTGTATATAAATTAATACAATTTAATGGTAGATAAACATTTCTAAACATAATCTAATTATAAACATAATTAAAAATTCTGAGCTGCTGTCACTTCGAATTTACACACAAATTGGCCCTTATTCATCAAATTTTAATAAAAAAGAGCCTGGATTTGACCGCCTTCAATGATGTACAAACATGTCTGCATTTCATTCATGATGCTTTCGTACAACGTGTAAACGAAGGGATATTTGAGCGCAAGTGATGAATGAATATCATTGTATGTAATCAAGTGCCAGCCTGATTTACATATGATTTACATGCATTACACCCTAATCCATGCAGATGTTTTGGTAGGGAGCCAAAAACGACACTATTCAGCAGGCGGAGTTTGAACTCAAGCAGTGAATGCACTACTTCTCCTACCAACCAAACTTCATAGTGATAAAATTACGACCTGTCACCCATTGAAAACATTTGCCACATTATGAATAAAAAAAAAATGACAAAGAAGACCCTGAACTGTTGAGCAGCTGAAATCTTACACCAAGCAATAATAGGAAAACATTTCATTTTCTACAGCAATTGGTCTCCTCAGTTCCCAAATGCTTACAGAATGTTGTTAAAAGAAGAGGTGATGCCACACAGAGGTAAACATACCCTGGTCTCAACTTTTAAATTTTTTGAAACATGCTGCTGGCATCAAATTCAAAATAGGCATATAATTTTCAAAAAACAATTACATTTTTCAGTTTCAACATTTGATATGTTGTCTTATTACTATGTTCAACTAAATACTGGGTGTAAATGTTTTGCAGAGCATGCTAACTTTTTCAAAATGGGGTTGTAATACTGCTATTAGTTCTGGTTAGCTACCTACAAATCATTTAAACTATTACACTCAAAATTACACACACTCCTATCAGACATGAGACTGAGACAGATACATCAACGATGAAATGGATGAATAACAAAACTGCTTTTTTAAATTCTTGTGAGTTCATTTTATGATCAAATTTGACCATACGCAACTTTTATAAATAAGGACCAATGTCTTTGGACTTTATACTCATAAATATAAACAAAAAAGTATATAAGCATGAAAAGATGTTTTAAAATAGGATTGATAAGGAAAAATATTATTGCCACAAATTATTAACATTAGTACTTTGCTGCAAAGCTGCTGTTCGAGATGGTAAGAAGCAATTTACTTTTTTACAGCACTGAAAAGTCATTCAATTTTGGCCCATTCCTCTTGGCAAACTGTCTTCAGTTCTCCAAAGTAATGAGAACCCTTTATTGCATTTGTAATTTCAAAATCCTCCAAAAATGTTCAGAGGTATTCAGGTCAGGAGATTGGCTAGGCAAGTGTCTTCACCTTTTTTAGAAATCAGTCTTGAGTTATTCTGTACTGTCTGTTTAGGGCAGGGGTGCCCAATCCTGGTCCTGAAGATCTACCACCCAGCAAGGTTTAGCTCCAACCCTAATCTAACACACCTGATTCAGATAATGAAGGCCTTCAGAAGCATCTGAACTTTAGAGCTAGGTGTGCTGGATCTGAACTGTCCAGGGAGGTAAATCGCCAGGACTGCTTGGAAACTCCTTGGTTTGAGGTCACTGTCTTGGTGAAATGTTCATCTTATGTCCAATGCAATAGTGGAACAGTTTGTGTGTATTTTGCCATGTGTCCTGCCATTGAATAATCTCTGGTCAAACTGTACTGTTATTATATACTGAACAAATGAATGATAAAATAGAGCGAACAGCCAAAGATTAAGAGATAAACTGCTCTAATACATCAAACTGTAAATTAAAAACATTTTTGTAAAATTCTAATGCAATTTATAAAAGTTTAATGGATTGATCCTTGTTTGAATTTCCTAAACATAAAAACCCTGTTAGATTTCCTTTCCAGTAGAGTTTCTAAATTAAGGTAGGCAGTAGCTTGGACGACTCTTTAATGGGTCCTTGAGTGCCAAAGGGACATTCCTTCTACTTCCTCTCTATAAAACACACACATACCCTCCACAGCCAAAAGACACATGACAGAGAACACACACACATACATACACATACACACAACCACACAAATGCACACACACACACACACACACACACTCTGGGGTTTCATAATTCAATAGGAAAAAGTCAATTTGTGCAGTGTGTCATTCAGACCACGGTATAGCTGCTTCATAAACCTGCAGTACACTCCAAATCCTCACCTTCCCTTACCATCCATCATCCTGACACACACACACACACAGGTAAAGCTGGGCCTCCATAGCGAGGCAGCTAATATACTCAACAAATTATAACATACACAAGCTACAGTGCTAAAACAGCAATAAATCCAAAGCTCAACAACAGGTCCTCAGTTTTCACCCAACAGACAACACAGCAGTATGGACCAATAGCAGCATGCAGCAAGGTCATGCACATTAAAAGGACTTTGACAGAGCGTGCAGAAATTCAGTTTGGCCTGCTAATACTGGTGTATATACTGTCTGTATCAGTGCATGCTTAGATATTGAGACAATTTTCCAAAAACATACTTAATATTGTCTTTACTCCAAATGTATTCCAGCAGCAAAGAAATGTTTGGTGTCTGAGGTTTTGCACTTGGGAGTACGTTCTTTAGTAGAATCTTTTCTTCCCTCAATCCCCACAACACTTCCTGAGTCACTGGCAGCCAGACAATCCCAGATCCACCTTCCCGCTTTACAATTGGCACGGTGTTCTTTTCATCAAATGCTGCTCCTTTTTTTCCTCTAAGCATACCTTTAGCGATTGCCCATTTTTGTTTCAGCAGACCACAGCACTTGATTCCAAAACACATCTGGTTTATCTAAGTATTGTGTTATATACTTTAGATCTTGGCTTTTGTGATGAGACCAAAGAAAAGGTCCCCACACCTGGGAATTCCTACTTGGAAAGTTGGGAAGATCTGAATCAAGTTAGACACCATATCAATGATATTGCTGAATGTAACAAATTGAAAAAAAAAAAAAAATTAAATGTGGCATGTGCATAAATTTGAGCACCCTATTGGTCAGTATTCATTAAGACCCCTTTGGCTGAAATCACAGCCTCCAAACATTTCTTTCTCTTCTTGATTTAGGATTTTTCTTCCCCACTTTTCCTTGCAGAACACTTCTAGCTCAGACATATTCATAGGCTGCCTTGCCTTTACACCAGTTTAAGATCTGCCCAAAGACTTCAAATAATATTCAAGTCTCGGGATGATGAAAGCCATTTCAAAACCTTCATCTTTTTTTTAATTACTTAAATGTTGATTTTTTTGTGTGTTTTTGATCATTATCCTCTTGTATTATTCAACCTCTTTTCATCTTCAGTTTCTTCACTGACTGTGCGACATAAGCCTTCAGGATTTGTTGATGATATCTGGTCAATATAATTTTAAGGCATAATAAATCAACCACCATGCTAAAGAGTTGGCGATGTTGGAACAATTGGAAATTCCATGCTTTGAACTCCTACATACTTCCCAGTTAAGTAGAACACAGCATAATATCTCAGCAATTAGAATTATGCAAGCTGCATGCTTAAATCATTGCACACTTGTCAGAATTGTTTATGGTGGTGATGATAGGAACCAGAAGATCAAAGCATTTAATGCCTCTCAAAGCTCCCGTACAGAAATCAATTAGACAAAATGGTTACAAATACTTCTTCTGATGGATAAAATATTGTTTTACGGTAATATTTTGAGAAGGTACCACATTTTTTCCACCATTTCATTTTTACCTCTAATGAAACGTCATTGCCAGAAGACATTTTTGGTGTCCGAGACCTGTTTTGGTGCCAGCTGCATACACTTGGATGAGAATGCTAACTGATTATTCTGTTAGGTCAGCTGACAGATGCCAGCATTGGCTATCCTACCCACTCAGAGAGAGCGGGGTCAGTTATGCTCTTTTGGACCCGCTGCCACAGATGGCTATAGCATCTAAGGGAACCCAGCTTGTGATTTCAAATAATAGGGCCTGTGCTGGTTACAAAACTCTTGAGCCACAGTTCCAAGTGTTTTTAATATTCTTTTTAACATAATATTACTTTGGTATGGAGCATTTTGACACTGATATCAACAGTGGGGAAACCTTCAGGACCTTCTAGGCCTTCAAAGAAGATCTGATTATTTCTGGGAACTTAAAAAATGCATGTCTGTAATGTTTAGTTCATTTTTGAATTTCTGAAATATAAATTCCGCAGATGTTTTTATTTAATACTATATAATACTTTCATCTCCAAGTTTTGGATGGAAATAAAATGGTTAAATTCTTGAAATGCTGAGCAGAAAATTACCAATCAGGAATTGCTTTTTTCTGTGGTATCTGGTTAGATCTAGCAAGGGGAGTTCTCCTATTGGTTAAGACGTCAAGAGCCGATGAGAAGTCCTAACACATTAGATTAACTAACAGCATAATGAAGTCACAGTGGAATCGACCAATCATGTTTTGATTTCCAATAGATGGGAACAATTTCATGAGAAAAACGCCACTCTAGGCATTCTGGGAGTTCTAGATACGTGACTGACTGAATACAGTAGCTAATAAGTGGCTTGTTAAAAAATGGAAAACAGCTGTAGCAGCTCTACAGCACTGCAAAACTACAAGGTAAACTATATGCTATTATGTCAAGCTTCAAGTAAGTCTTTTAGAAGCTTTTTCAAATTATCCATTCCACCTTACATAGTGCAGCCCAATCAAGTGCAAACATTTTTTCTGTTCCACCTTAAATGCTGTAGTGGTTACATTCTGGTGTCCAAATGCATCAGAATGTAACTGCTGTACTATTTAAGGTGGAATGGGAAATTCAAATAAGTAGACAACTACCAGCCTCGCTGGAAAGCATTCATGCAAAATGCCGTTTTCTTAGCGCTAACAAACAACCAGAATCCTAGCAGAAAGTGGGATTTTTCCTCATGTATTGACTGGGTTTTGACAGTTATGATCCAAACTGAAGGTTCTAATGGTTCACCTCTGGGCTTCACAGTAAAATTCTGATAACGTGACAAGCCCACGTCATCTCTGTGGCGTACAAATAAACAATACTGAAATGATTTACACTTTAACATGTGAAATCAAACAGGCAAATGGAAGCTTTTTGAAAAACAAACGGTTTTGCACCTGCTTGAAAGCAAGGTCGTTAAAAAAAATTATAACGAAAGGACAAAACAGTGACAAGTGAAAGACACAACAAAGTGAGGCAGAAGCTCGGGGCTCTTCAGCAGCCCACTCCAAACTCGTTAAAAATCTTCACCTTTGACCTCTCCGCGACTCTGCCCAATACACCGACACGCCCAACACCTGACACGCCAAAATAAGCTGGACAGCTTGGGGGCTGTAGGGCCATAGGGCTGGTCCACACAGAGCCAAACCTGCTGAACCACGACCAGCTTTCACATTTTAAGATGCAAATGAAAGCGATTACACTGAACTGTGTATACAGGCAAGTCTAGAGAAGGACTAGGATCAGGATCATTCTTAAGGTGGCATGTATTAATGCCTATTTTATACAAACACATATGCTTTAAGATTTTACAACCCTTGCACAGTCTTTTCAGTGCAACTTTACCAGACCGAATGTCTGCTTTTTTGGTTGATGAACTATTCTGAATTACTTTAATATACGCTAATACCTCTATTAGTGAAAATAAATTTGTAACAATTTATAGTAAAAATGCATCGCAATAATTGTTTCAAATGATTTTAAAGGGCCCATGTCATGGAAAACCCTTTTTTCCCCATTTTTTTTAAGTTGTTAAAGTTCATACAATTCATACATGGAAACTGAGCTGCAAAAACAGGCCATTTTGAAATCACTGCTTTAGTGAAGTAAAAAAAAAAAACAAAAAACAAAAAAACAACAAACCCCAAAAAAAAAACCCCACATTTTTATAACACAGTACACAACAGGCAGTTTTGCTCTGCCTTACACTGAAGTTATAAGGAGTGCTTCAGCCTGCACTGCTTTGTATGTGTGGCAAAATAGAGGGCAGCCAATCAGAAGAGAGCTCATTGACATATACGGAACAGAAACAAAAACAGTCCCTTTAACTGTAAGGAATAAGGAAGGGTTGGAAAATGTCTGCGATAGGCAACATCTCACAAAAGTCAGAAGGGTGTCTTGAAGAACAAAGTAAAATAAAAGAAAAATATTGAATTTGAGCTATTTCACCTGCAGGAACTCTGCTCTAATAATACTACTGATATATATATATATATATATATGTGTGTGTGTGTGTGTGTGTGTGTGTGTGTGTGTGGATTAATAGCCTTACAGGGGCCTTTTATTGTAGAGAGTTACAGAATTGTTATACCAAAAATTTACTGTGTTACTATTTTATAATATATTAAAATTACTGTGTTCCTATTATTCAAAATTTTGAAAATCAGTCTTTTCCAAAAATACAAACCCAGTTTGATTTCTTATGTCTGTCTGAAATGATTCCAATATGATGTTAGTAAGAGTTTTGAAGGGAAAGCTGCAGATGATTCAGATTATTTGGAAAACTTCACAATAGCGAGAATAAAGTTAATATTTGAAAAGTCCTAAATCTCATTGGTAAAAATTACTATGAATGGAAACTTTTTACAGTATGTTGTTTATCATTTAATAACTTCTTGTTGAGAAAACCTTTGTACTGAATATGACAGAATGAATACGAATGGTAAATAATGGTGTATTAGCCATCTGGTGTCTACTTTATAATCTACACTGTGTTGCTGTACGTTATTACTGAACAAAATAACTAGAACTCTTTAATAACACGACAACATCACCAACAGATACAGAATACAGTCACTGAGATACACAGTAATTCCTTTAAAGTACAATTACTGGCTTTCTGTGTGTCCGTCTGTCTCTCCATCTGTCCGACTGATCTCTCATTACACCCTGTCCAGGCTTGATCGTAAAGTCTAGCATGAGAAGCATCTCTTTTGTTAAGGCTTTCCTCCTTCTGCTGATGACAACACACCACAATTACTGTATTAAGTGGCCAGAGGTGTGAGTGAGGGAGGAGAGGAAAGGAGGGAGGAAAGAAAAGAAGAGGGCCTAGGGAAAGCTGCTGTCAGTAGAATCCGAACCTTGTCAAAGAGGAGCTGGTTTAACAAGCTTGTGCCCACAGGCTGACAGCTCCTCCACCTTCCGCAGGAAGAGCAGAGTGTCAGGAATGCAATTAAACGCTCTCCCCGCATGTGTGCGCGCAGTTAGAACAGGGGAAACATCTCCAAACCCTTCTATCAGCTTCTCTGCTTTGTTTGCTTGTTTGAATATAGTTTTACGATAACCATCTTTGGCAATAGCTAACAATGACAGTAACGCCAATTAACATTAGCTAACTACGTACTTTCTTTTGCTACTAAATTGCTACTAACCAAACTCATCTTCATGCTAACATAACTACAGATGGATTTTCTTTTACAATAAAATTACCTACACCTTTTTTTTTTTCTGCTTGATGGCTTGAATATCTCAAACAAATGTCCTTGCCTCTTTACCATCATAGCATTCAGCCAGTAACCATGCAAGTCTTCCTAGAACTCATTAACAATGCAAATTGTTGTAGCGTAACCTGAAAATGGGTGCAGCACAAACATAAAATGTAGGTCTAGCAGGACCTGTAGGAAATGGATGTAGCATTAACACGAAATAGGTGCAGTGTAACCATGCAAATGGATGTAGCATAACCACACAAATGGCTAACATAACCATGGAAAAGGTTGGAATGTCAGTATGTAAATGGGTATAATATAACTATGCAACTATTATATTTTACGCAAGTATTTTAGCCATATAAATAGATGTGGAATAAGAATGCAAATGGGTGGAGCATAGCCATCAAAATGGGTGTAAAGTAACCATAAAAATGAATGTAGTATAACCATACAAATGGGTGTAGTGTAACCATATAAATGGGTGTAGTGCTGAAGTCGGCAACCCAAATTTTAAGAAGAGCCATTTTTTCTTTTAACAAAAATCAAACCACCTTGGGAGCCACATTTTATGTCTATTTTACCATCTTGGCTGTACATATGTCTCAGTATGTGCTAATGTACTGGTATAGGCTAAAACATTTTAAATAAACGAAAACGCAGACTTATTTTGCTCTGCTTTAAGCTTTAGCTAAGCTTATTTAGCTACAGCCACTTTTCTCGCATCTCCAGCAGGAAACCTTTCCACAAAAGTAGAACAGTTTCTTGTAAAATATCTCAATGTACGACTTTTTATGAGGCTGAAATCAGCTTCTCATTCGTGGTTTCTTGTTTGAATTTTCCCGTTCCACCTTAAATGGTGCCTGAGGCACCAGAATGTAACTGCTGCACCATTTAAGGTGGAACTGGACAATTTCAACCAGAAGCTGGTGAATGAGAAGCTGACTTTTTAGTGTTTGACAGATTCTTGTTGCAGGTTAAAGATATCAGGAAACAATAGGAGTGATTACAAATGCAAATGAAGTCCAATCGACTCCAAAATATCAATGTTCGTCTTAACATTTCTCTCTTTGCCGTTTTGTTAGCTACTAGGTAGGCGAGATTGTTATCTGCTTTGCTGTGTGACCAGCAGTCTGTGCACCAATCTTCAGGGTTAATGGTCAGTGAATAAGCAGATTAGCATTTATGCATTAAGTCTAGTGTTTAAGACCATTTATTGGGAAAAATGTGTTAGAACTGTGTGTTACATCGATCAGCAGAGATTTATTTTACTGCAAAGGAGGATTATTTTATTTCTACCTAAAAATCTAGTTCTGCTGTGTAGCCGCAACATGGCAATAAAAGCATAGCCATGAAAATGGGTGTAGTGTAACCATACAGATGGGTGTAGCGTGGTCATGTAAATGAGTGTAGTGTAACCACACAAAACTGTGTGTCATAATTGTGCCAACTGGTGCATGGTAACGATGCAAATGTGTGTAGTGTAACCATGTAAATGGGCGTAACATAATCATGCAAATGAGTGTAATCATGCAAATGGGTGCATCATAGTCAGTGCAAATAGGTGTAACGTAACCATGCAAATGAGTTATTCATATGTCAGTGGTGCAGCTCTTCTTCTTGCATTTCTATCATAAAGATTATGTTAGTGAGTCTTAAAATAGCCTATTAAGTGATTGTCCCAAAAACCTCTAGTTAACAGAGGTTTTCAGAAGCATTCCAAGGGAAAACTATGCTTATGCACTCATATATTCAGGATGGTGCTGCAACTACTAAATAATTCTGCAACTGATTAATCTACTGACTATTTTTAAGCAGTTGGCCCAACCATTGTGCATTCTACCATTTCCTCTCACTTTGCCCCATCATACTTGCTGTACTGTGTTCCAGTCTGTCAGAATGGCCATGTGTATCATATGAATACTGTAGAGCACTAAACAGCGCTTTAAGAAAGTGATGTTGACCTCATTCCATACTGGCTTCAGTGTCGACTTATCAGCCTTTTCAACCAATCAATGCAGCCTTAACTCAAAACATTTCTAGATACACTGTGATAAGTAACTCTACCAACGTTTATTTTTCTGGCATTATAGAAATGTCATTAATAATGAACTAAATACAAAATAATGTAAAGCAACAAAGCTCTGAGAACGCAAATAGTCAGTGCAGGAGAAAGAGTACAGAACTGTGAGAGTATGATCAAATGCGTGTGGTTACCTCTGTCAACCTTCAGTCAAAATAGCCATTATGTACAAGTTGATCTTAAGGAAAAGGAAAGTCAACGCAAAATAAGTGAAACCACAGGCGTTTCCAGAACTGGAGCTCATAAATGTACTATAGTGATACAGAGAAAATGGAACTTCTAACAACCTTACAAGACCTGGTAGCCCACCAAAACTTAAGCTTTCATCTTTGAGAGGAGAAAATCAAGCTGCTTCAGATCTGAAAGAATCCACAGGTGTTTCTGTCCATCCTTCCACTGTGAGAAGACAACTCAATGCTAGGCGTCTGAAAGGATGTGTAGCTGTCAAGAAGCCCTTGCTGAAAAAAGGAAATAGAAAAATCAAGCAAAGAAGCTGCTGGCGTTCTCAGAACAATGGACTGGTCACCCCAGAGTCCAGACCTCAACATCACTGAATGTGTTTAGAGCAGATGTCACTACTAGGCTAATTTCGACGAGGTGGTCCTATTTTAATCAACTTTTCTAGCTTTTCCAGTACTGCTTTAGCGGCCCGGGAAACTCACAGACCAATCGCATGCGTTGTAAATATCACACATGACGCTACTCAGCCAATCAGATCTGTGCATTACGATGAGCACCGAGACTCGAGTGAGTGACGCAGACACAGGAGAGGGACGAGGTGAAACACAGCAGTCGGGGAAGAAAGTGAGTCAGAGGGATGTTATTTCACATTGCGTACTCTAAAAGTGACAATAAATGTAGTTGAAATGAACTTTATTTGATTTGACATTCAGTTGTTGACTGCATAAGATGTTGATGTACCTACTAGACTACTAGCATACAGGATATGGCACTGAATCATGATGCACCTTTGCTTGAGGAAATTTTCTCTAACTGGACCTTATTGAATTTTAATTAAATACCCCTGGTTTAGAGGTACTCGGATCATGAGAAGCAGAAAATGCAACCAACTTCTAAGACTGAACGTTGGAGGCGTGGAAAAACATCCCTGCAGATTTCTCTGAAAAACTGAAAGTGAGTCTCTTGAAAGGAACAGAAGCTGTAATACATACTAAACAGTGAAAAAGGTGATGATGCAATTAGTTGTTGAAGCTTCTTGGCAATATTGTTATGTTTTCTGCTTTTTTCACTGACACTGTAAAATAAATACTTAATGGTTGTTTTGACTGGATATTAAATAAATGAAGGGTGGTCTCCGACTTTTATGTAGTACTGCATAATTCATGGGTCTCGACATAGTGAAAAACACAAACCTGTGAGTGCGAGTGTGTCGCAACTGTTTATAGCATGTTTCCTGGGTATTTGCTGTTCTTTGACTGATGACCGGGTGGCTGATCCGGACTCAGCCGGACGAGACTCGGAGCATTTCTGTCTCGCACAAAAACAGTGGCTGCTGAGTCATTTGAAACAACACAATTCTCCAACTTGAACTCACACAAACGCACATACTCTTTCTTCCTCGCCGTCACTCTGAATTGCTCTCATACACACAAAGACACAAAGACGGACAATGGGGCGTTTGTGTATGAGCTAAGAATCACGAGGACGCGGACAAGCCATCAGGAAAAGAAAACAACTCGCTCTGTCTCATATACAAACACACACTTTTTACGGTATCCATGCATATGAATGGCATAAAACTGGACCACTTATTCCTTCAGAGTCACTCTTATCGCACTGAACATGCCAGACTCTGACACCTTGTCCTGACAGCAAACGACATGAGTGAGCGACAATTACAATGACAAAAGCAAAACACATTATAATCAAAAAAGGTGTCTGAATGTGTCACTCTGGGTTTGATGGACGTCCTGTGTCTGTTTTTTGACATACTACATCATACTGCTGTGATTTCCACTTTAAACAAAAATTAGGGATAGACCGATACCTCTTCTTACCCCACTATATATATGGGGTAAGATATATATATATATATATATATATATATATGGGGTAAGAAGAGGTATCGGTCTATCCCTAATTTTTACAAAGACAGTACAAAGACAACATGAATTTTATTGTTTTTTGAAAAACATTTGCCCATTTTGAATTTGATGCCCCCAAAAAGTTGGGCTGGGGCAACAAAAGGCTGGTAAAGTTGTGTAATGCTAAATCAACCTGGTGGTTGATTGGCAACAGGTCAGTACCATGATTGGGTATAAAAAGAGCATCTCAGAGAGGCTGAGTCTTTCAGAAGTAAAGATGGGGAGGGGTCCACCACTCTGTGAAAGACTGCATGATCAAATAGTGCAACAATTCAAGAATAACGTTTCTCAACATAAAATAGCAAAGAAATTCTGCTTTTAATCGCCTACGGTACATAATAACATTAAAAGATTCAGAGAATCTGGAGAAATCTCTGTATGCAAGGGACAAGGCCAAAAACCAGTACTGGCTGGCCATGATCTTTGGGCCGTCAGGAGGCACTGCATTAAAAACAGACATGATTCTGTAGTGGAAATCACTGCATGGGCTAAAACTCTAAAACGCAAAGAAGAAACCATATATAAACAGGATCCAGAAACACAGCCACCTTCTCGGGGCCCGACCTAATTTAAAATGGACTGAGGTGAAGTGGAAAAGTGTCCTGTGGTCCGATGAATTTGAAATTCTTTTTTGAAATCATGGACACTGTGTTCTCCGGGCTAAAGACCACTCAGCTTGTTATCAGTGCACAGTTCAAAAGCCAGTATTCATGATGATCTGGGTATGCATTAGTGCACATGACATGGGTGACGTGCACATCTGTGAAGGCTCCATTAATGCTGAATGATATATACATGTTTTGGCAACATATGCTGCCATCCAGACGACGTATTTTTCAGGGAAGGCTTTGATTATTTCAGCAAGACAATGTCAAACCACATTCTGCATGTATTACAGCAGCATGGCTCTGTATTAAAAGAGTCCGGGTGCTAAACTGGCCTGCCTGCAGTCCAGACTTGTCACCCAATAAAAACATTTGGAGGGTTATGAAATGAAAAATACGACATATGAGCCCCAGAACTGTTGAGCAGCTGAAATCCTACGTCAAACAAGAATGGGGAAAACATTTTACTTTTAAAACTACGGCAGTGTCTCTGCAGTTCCCAAACGCTTACAGAGTGTTGTTAAAAGAAGAGCTGATGAAACACAGTGGTAAACATGCCCCTGTGCCAACATTTTTGGAATGTGTTGTTGGCATCAAATTCAAAATGGGCATATATTTTTCAAAAAACAATAAATTTCTCAGTTTCAACATTTGATATGTTGTCTTTGTAGTATTTTCCTTTAATTTTTAGTAGCAGCACTTTTCTCTGTGCTTTTCTGGCTTGATTGAAGCTACAGGCTGCCAGACCCTGCTGCTGTGTGGACAACTGACTGATGGACACACTAGCCAGGCTAGCGAGAATCGTTTTCATAAGGCATCATAACATAAGTGAATCATGAAGTCAGACGTTTACACTCCTCGTATTTTGTCGACAGTTTCCTAATTAAAAAGACATAAAAAAGCGAACAAACAAAATGCTTCCCCAAGAAAAGGAGTGTGATGAGAGCTGTACAGAACCGTCTGTTGTGCCACCCCACAACGCTCATGACCCCTCACCTCTGCCCCTGAGTAGCGCTCTGTGCGGGTCACAAGGTCGTCCAGGTGCACGTTGGAATGGACAGGCATGTTACGGAACTGCAGGGTGAAAATTTCCCTCCTGGTGGCAGCGTCCGGGAGAGGCACATACACGATCCGGTCCAAACGGCCTGGCCGCATCAGAGCCTTAGAGGGAGAGAGGGAGAGAGAGAGAGAGAGAGAGAGAGAGAGAGAGAGAGAGAGAGAGGGAGAGAGAGAGAGAGACAGAGAGAGAGACAGAGAGAGAGAGAGAGAGAGAAAGAGAGAGAGAGAGAGAGAGACTTACTTAGGATCTACAAGTTAACATGTTTTCAAAGCATCACAATTATTAAGTACTTTTAATATATTCTATACTAATGACTTCTAATGAATGCAGCTGTTCATGCATCAGTCTGAAAGTGGCAATTCAACTACACAGATTTTTCTACAGTTGAAAACAATTACATTTGATTTCAGCCCTCCAGAAAGCATGCATTTTTTTTTGTCCGAAATAAAATTCTTAAGCTGCTCTCAAAATGTAAAAATACATTTGGGGGTTGGGGGTGAGGGTCTTGCCCTTTTGCCCTCAGACTGTATGAGTGCCCTCCTGGTTGGCTTGTATAATAGTGTTTTACGTGGCCACTCTTCCAAATGCACTCTTCAAGGCTCAGCTCACCCTTGCCCCAGAAACAGAGCTAGTAGGTTGGTTAGCTTCATTACTAAAACATATCGGAAAAATAAAATGCGTCACAACTTGGTTACACCAAATTTTGTGTTTAATTTTTTTCCCAGTATGTTAAATTCACCTAATAAGTAGTCATTGTGTATTAAGGTTGCAGAAGGGTGTCTCTTAGATGATGTCAAATTATTTTCACTTAGAAAATGTAGACTTAGAAAACTTGACCAGGGCCCTGAACTGTTAAATGTAATTCATGTGGATGGGCCATATGCCTGTGTTCCCTGCACTCAATGTGTTTTTTTAAGTGGTAAACTCTTACTGGATGACTTACTTTGGTTATATAGAGGGATATTTGTGCCAGATTTGCTAATATAGCACAATTTATATTGTTCCATTGAAAATACAGGCTCAGGATACATGAAAAAAAATAATACATTTTTGGTGTAAAGTATTATTACACTATTAGTTAAGACACTGTATTACATTATTGGGCAATTATTACAACATTGGGGTTTACAGTGTATTTGAAGACATCAGACTCAATTTAAGCTCAATTGCTGAACATTTACAGCTCAGTTTGATTCCATTAATTTAGCTTTGCTGGCCTGACCATACGTAGCAACAGCTTTGCCAATACTTCACTGAAGTAGTACAAACGTTACGAGATTTAGGAAGTTCTGCAGTAGTTTCATCTGCAAAAAGTCTCTCTGATATCGATGTTATGAATTTCAGCGACACACATAAGGTCAGAGGTCACTCTGCATCAGCCAGACAGTGAAAACAACTCCAGGAAGCGAAGAGGAAGTCGTTGCTGCTCCCACTCAGTGAGAGGTCACCCCCCTCCCCCGTAACACTTGGTCTGTGCCAGCCCCCATTCCCCTTTCATATCCTGCAGAAGAGTCCAAGCCTGTCCAGGGGAGGATCGCTCCTTCTTACTTTGAACATCTGCCACCAGTTCTCTGTCCAGCATTCCAGTGCGTGTATTAAAGAACAAGCTGGATCAGTAACCAGAACACGTTTATAATAACAGTGTGTCCAGGGAGGACTGATCAAGCACTCTCGAACACACTGAAAAAACAATGCCACAGGGTGTGTATATATATATATATATATATATATATACACACATACGTATATATATATATATATATATATATATATATACACACACACATGCATCTGTATGGCTTTAAAAGCGTCCTGCCTCCGTAGCAACACCAGAGAACTAAAGAACCAACAAAATAATCCTTGCTTTGTAAATGTACAGCGGAGTACTGGACCTGCGTTCTCTGGAGTGATTGAGCACCATTCAGGACTCTTAGGATGAGTTGGTGTGGAGATTAGATATAAGGTCATTCACTTGACGAGGAAGGGGGAAATCCAGAGAAAATAAATGGAAAAAACAGAGGTTTCCAAAGCTAGAGTTCAAAACAATGATTTAAAGATATTGAGAAAATGGGACTCCTACCAACCACCTGCAAGATCTGGTAGACCACCAAAACCCACTAATCAGCTTTCATCTTTGAGAGAGAGGAGAAAACCAAGCTCCACTCTTGCTTCAGGCCTGAAAAACTCCATAGGTGTTTCTGCCCATCCTTCCACTGTGAGAAGACAATGCAACGCTATGGGTCTGAAAGGACGTGTAGCTGTCAAGAAGCTGTTACTGAGAAAACGGACAAAACGGAGTTGTGCT
The DNA here is from genome assembly GCF_904425465.1 of Colossoma macropomum. Classification (NCBI taxonomy): domain Eukaryota; kingdom Metazoa; phylum Chordata; class Actinopteri; order Characiformes; family Serrasalmidae; genus Colossoma; species Colossoma macropomum. The sequence goes on along the minus strand of NW_023494801.1, from coordinate 28,334,932 downwards.
CACTCTGTATATATCTTGAACCAAACTTTGTTCTTCAAATTAGTTTACAAACTTATAATCTATTTAAACCCAAGACTGAGATAGTAACAAACAGGAAGTGAGACTGCATTTTAGCTCTCATGGCCACATAGTGAGCAGTTAGATCCCATTGTTTTAAAGTAAAAGTGTCCTAAAGTATGAAAATCAGCATGGAAAATTAAGAATTGTCCCTACCGAAACACATATCTTCTTCAGTTAAGTCAACTTTCTGTATTTTCATGAAAAATGTCATGATTTAATGTGTGCACAGCTGTTTAAAGCTGTGTTTGCTAGTCATGTACTGGCTAGCGTTTTACAGTTGTGCTCGGAACTAGCTAAAATTGTCACTACCGAAACATCTGTTGAACATATATTGATATATATATATATATGGACACACACGCAACTGTGTGACCGCAAGCAGGTTGTCACATGACACAGACATGTCTAAAACCCATTTAAAGTCACTCCTCGTATCCTACACATGTATACACTGTAGATACACATTCACACACACACACACACACACACAGACATACACTCACAGAGCAGACCCTCTTCTGTCAACAAACTCAGAATGTGGGGGTTCGTGTTGTGAAAGCGCTCGTCAACACTTGTCCAAAATGCCAGGAAAAGGCAACACACACACACACACACACACACACCGGATCCTGTGGAATAAGAAAAGTGTGTGTATCAGTGTTGCGTGTTGTGAAGTGATGAATGTCCTGCTTTTACAGAGAAAGAAAAAAAAACATCTCCGTAGCCTCAGGCCTTTCAGATGAGTTTAACAGCTCTCAGCAGCATCTGTGTGTGTGTGTTTGTGTGTGTGTGCAGATGGGATAGTAACTAAGAGCGCTGAGATGTGTGTGTCAGTGATAATGTGTGTGTGTTCGTTTGGAGGGTCACTGGGTTTATGTTGGCATTTGTTTCAAACACAGAGAAACACAGGAAGAGAACCTGGCGTGCACACACACTGACACACACACACACACACATGTAAAGACAGACACATGCATACACACAGATTAGGAAGGCAAACTTTGGCAATCTTTTTTCACCGACAAGTGGCCGTCATTAGACGACTAATTGTCTGGCCAGGCTTATATCAAATATGTGACACTTTTGTGTGTCAAATCTGATTGGCTGAGCCACCTTTGAAGCCGCTATAATAATACACACAATATTAGACATCACTGTATGACCACACTGCTGTTTTCATGACCAGATAAGGCCTATCTAGCAGAATTGCTTATTGTGCCCAAATCATACATATGGCGTCAAATCTAATTCAAAATTCGGAAGTGAGCAAACCGCTCTCGCGCAAGGTAAACTACTCTTGCGCACGAGGAAAAGTACTCTTACGCGCAAGGAAAACTACTCTTGCGCACAAGAAAAAACCCTCGTGTACCGGCGGACTATGAGGGTCTTCTTCTAGAGTGAAAGTCCTGTTCCTGGTTTTTTATATGCGTCCAAAGCTCTGACGACCATTGACAGCCAACCAATCACAATACAGAAATCAGTAGTAACCAATCATACGTTGGGACCCGCCCACAGCTGTCAAAAATTAATTGAACTCTTGTGTGAGCAGAAGCTTAACAGTGAGCAGAAAGAACAGCTGAATGTCGGGCTCAAGGGTGGTTTTCCTTGCGCACAAGAGTAGTTTTCTCCGTGCGCAAGAGTGGTTTTCCTCGCGCAAGAGCGATTTTCCTAGCTTGCAAATCTTTAACTGGATTTGATGCCATACAGAAAATTTAAAACATTACTCAACTGAAATGATAAACCTATCTATTCAAATAGTAACTGTTGTTTATTTAACTGATTGCATTGGTTGAACATTTACTTATTTGTCAGTAAATGGTTAATTGCTTACATGCCTAATTCCAAAGTTGGGACAGTAGGTGAAATGCAAAAAAAACAGAAAACAGTGATTCATAAATCTACTTTGACCTGTATTTAAACAAAAACAGAACAAAGACAAGATGATTAATGATTTATCTTATCAAAATAGTTTTACATATGTGCTCACTCTGAGATTGATGGAAGTTGGAATGAGCAATTTAAGGCCAGGAATGTTGTAACTAGGAATGGCTCACACTTCCACTGGGGTCTAACTGCGCATGTGCCTGGTGCATAATCTCTATCCAAAAATATTCCTAATACTTAAGATGTATGAAATGACCAGGTGTAAACAGGGTCTATGAGTCCCCACGAACTGAACACGTCATACACAGACACACACAAACTCTGCTTAAAAAAACAGAGGCAGGATGTGGGCAAGTGTGTATGACATCAGCTGAACAGATCGGAACCTATTAAAACAATCCATCTGTTCTGAAAGAGAAACAAATAGAACGCTCACTCTAAACATCTCTCTCTCTCTCAATCTCTCTCTCTTCCCAACACCACCATCTCTCCCTCTCCTCCATCTCTTTGGCCATTGGCAGACCATGTCCTCAAGAAGACCCTTTACTCTTTCCTTCTCTCCTGACCAATAAGACTCATTCTTTGTATTTTTTTAACCTTTAATATCTGCAAACAACACACACAATTACACAGAGCTGCACGTAGATCATACCATGACTGCCATAGCAGACTATTGTTAAATTTAAATAAAGATTAATCATTTTTATAGAAAATAAGCTGGATGAAATTCTAAGTAATTGAACAACAAAAGAAACAAAGAAAACAAGGCCCCCCTTAGCTCCAGACCCACCTCGACTCCAGACCCACCTCAGCTCCAGATTCACTTAAACTCCAGACCCAATTCAAATCCAGATCTACTTCCATTACAGACCCAATTCAACTCCCAACCCACTTCCACTCCAGACCCACCTCAGCTCCAGACCCACTTCAACTCCAGACCCACCTCCACTTCCACTCCAGACCCACCTCAGCTCCAGACCCACTTCAAATCCAGACATACCTCAGCTCCAGACCCACTTCAACTCCAGACATACCTCAGCTCCAGACCCACCTCCACTCCAGACCAGGCTCAGCTCCAGACCCACTTCCACTCCAGACCCACCTCAGCTCCAGACCCCCCTCAGCTCCAGACCCACCTCTACTCCAGACCCACCTCAGCTCCAGACCCACTTCAACGCCAGACATACCTCAGCTCCAGACCCCCCTCTACTCCAGATTCACCTCAGCTCCAGACCCAATTCAAATCCAGATCTACTTCCACTCCAGACCCACTTCAACTACAGACCCACCTCAACTCCAGACACACCTCAGCTCCAGACCCACTTCAACTGCAAATTCACCTCAGCTCCAGAGACACTGCAACTCCAGACCCACCTCAACTCCAGACACAACTTAAGCCTTGGGTCTTACACGACTTTCCAAGTTCTAACAGATTATAAAAAAACTGGCCACACTATCCGAGTCATTTCTGCAGATTTTTTTGGGGTGACTGAAATATTGGGGATCACACATTAAATGACTAAGGATCACACACTACTCAACTTTTAAGTTGTTGCTGAATCAAACCCAAACTCACTGAACTCCTGTGAACTCACGTGTTCTCCTGTTACTAGGACATGCAAATAAACAAAGGTGGAGCAGCTCGTTGCTGCTGCTGCTTCCTCTGCCGTTTGCACTGACACAGTAAAGAAGCAGCAGGTAGATATATTTAAGCGAGGCTCATGGATGTAAAAATGTGGTCAATGTGGTATTTTTGTAGAGTTTTAAATGTACATAAACTCGATTGCGCTCGTTCCTCAAACTCAGCCAATTAAAAAGCCTCGCTCCACATGTGAGTGACTTTTTGCCATTTTTGTTTACTTGCTGTATTTTCTTCTTTCTCGCTCTCAGTTTTCATTGGCTGTTGCAGGAGTCCATTCAGATGCAGTCGCTGACCAGCATACACTACTACACTGCGCTCAGAGTCAGGTTGAAAAAATCAAACGTTTTATATAGTCCTACTGGTCTAAAATTTGATGGGGAAACCAAAAATCTGAGACTACACCCCTGCAACACTACTCGATTCTCTCTCCAACTGTTTACTCAGTCTGACCTAAAAATCTACAGACTAGAGCCAACCAGCACAGACTCAGCCAGACTGAGAATCGGGGCTAAAAGCGGTATAAAAGTCGTGCAGTGTAACCCCAGCTTTTAAGGCTTTATAGGCTTTATTGTGTTTTATTCCTTGGTGATTTCAATGTTTGCAATGCTTGCTGCGCAAATTTTCTATGCCACCTTGCCAACTAAACAGTTGGCAAGGAGTTCCTTTCATCAAATGCTGCTCCTTTTATCTCCAAACATAAAATATCTTTATGATGATTCTGACCAAGGAGTTCAGTTTTCACTTCATCAGTCTACAGCACATTTTTCCAAAATAAATGCCTTTGGCTTATCTAATGTTGTTTTGGGCACTTTAGACATTAACTTTTGTGATGAGGTCACACGTAACGTCTCCTTCTGATGACTCTTCCATGCAGATCATGTTTTGGCCTGCAACGCCGTATGGTTTGCTTTGCCTTTCTGGCCAGCATACAAGTAATGTTCTTGGTCTTCGACATCTTGCTTTGACTTCCACAATTCCCCAGTTGACATTTCTTAATGATATTTCATACAGAGGAAACCGTGAGCTGGAAGCACTGTGATATCTTTTTATCACTTTCCTCTGTTTTTCGTAGTTTCATTTTCAGATCCTCAGCCAGCTGCTTAGAGGAGGCCATGGTCATTGATGGTTAGGACGAGGTTTGAAGAGTCAAAGAATTTCTCTGGTATTGTCATCAGCTTAGCGTTCCTAAAGACAATTCTTGAATTGCCTAACCAGGCCTTACAAGGCAATTAAGGCATAGCGTATTAACAACTGTCCGATCTTTAGAACATGCCACAATTGTTTTTTTTTTTCTATTTATGAAGTTAATCAAATATAAAGTAAGTGTGCATTAACAGTTGCAGAAAAGAACAACAACAATATTTGTAATTTGGCCCGAGGTGCCCATACAACTGTACACACACACACACGCACAGCTGTTTTGCTATGTTTTAAGAGTGCGCTCAAGGTGACCTACAAGTCCAGCTGGTAGAGCCTGTAAACCTCACCACCTGTGCGAGTGTGTGTGTGCTGGTGTTGCTACAGCCTATAAAATTCACTACCGGATTTGAAAAACACAATGTGTGTGTGTGTGTGTGAGAGTCAAAGAGTTTTGTATCACACTAGTGGCCCTAAAGTGGTGTTATAAAATCAACATTGTTGCAGAGACATTCAATACATTACTTTATTATATTATTTAGAAGATTTTTAAAATAAAGAAATGTAAGATGTGTCCAAAATAGTGAGCAGAGCTGTGGATGATCCTAAACTGAATGAGAAAGCTGTAGAACATGCACAAAATTAATATTTAGGATAAATTTCTAACCAAATTATTATTGTGAAAGGAGCCCTTATAAAATCAATATCTAGAATGAGGGTCTAATAAAAAGTAATACCTAGAATATAACACCAATAAAATTATGATACAATTAACATCCAGAATGTTTTAGTTATATTAATTTCCAGAAATACATTATGATAAAATTAACATACAAAATTTAGTTATAACAAAATATCCAGAGTGATAATATGATAAAGTTAATATTCAGAATTAAGTTATAATAAAATTAATATTCGGGAAGAAGTTCAAATACAATTAACAGTCAGAATGAAAATCATGACTCATAATTCATTCAACAAAATGAATATCGTGAGACAAGCCCTTATAAAATCAATTTCTAGAATGGGGGTCTAATAAAATTAATACCTAAAATATAGTTCTAAACATAATTCCCACATTTTTAGAATGATATAATGATACAATTACCATCCAATATGAAGTTTTAGTAAAATTAATTTCCAGAAATACATTATGATAAAATTACCATACAAAATGAAGTTCTAATAAAATGAATATCCAGAATGAAGATATGATACTGTTAATATCCAGAATAAAGATATGATACTGTTAATATCCAGAATTAAGTTACAATATATTTAACAGAATTAAACTATGATAAAATTCACATACACATAACATATATTTCAAATGTGATCAAAAGCAGATATTATATTATTTATCATTTAACTACTTGTTGTGTCTAGTTTACCCTACTTCATTTTACACTGTATATGTTTTCATAATAAAAATTAATAGGACAAGTAATTCCAAGCTTTTGAATGATAGTGTATGTGTGTGTATAGAGTTAGTTGTATGCAAAAGTTTGGGCACCCTGGTCAAATTATACATTTTACATTTTATGTTTTCTTTTTTCTTGTGTTATGTTAAACTCAGTAAATGCATAGAAATTGTGCCCAAAATTGCAGAAAAATGCAATATTTAGTTTGTAGCCTATGAAGGATGTGTTAACTTACTTTCTATAAAAATAATCATCAAAACATGTAATTTGTGTAATTTGACAGGGGGTGTTTAAACTTTTGCACACAACTGTATATGGTCGGGTGCAAAAACTGTCGTTCGACAACTGTAGAGGTATGCTGTAAACTGTGAGTGTGTTTACTTTATAAGGCTTCCCTTCTGCGCAGCTGTCCCCAACTCACACAGCACGGCTCTGTGTGTGTGTTTCTGCCGTAAACTCCTGCGAGACCCCGACGCTCCTCACAATGCCTTAAAACCAAACCTGTATTTATTACACTGTAAAAAACTTTCCAACACTTTTCTCTCCTTCTTTTCTATCCACTCTTCTATCCACCTGCCTGTTTCTCTTTTCTCTACTCTTTCCATATTACTACTCTGTGTTGTTACCCTGGTCTCGTTCATCTTTCCCCCTTTTCTTCGTTTTTATTCTTTTCCTTTGATGAATAAAGCAGTGACATTCGTGATCCAGAAGCCGTAACTCAACATCATTACTTCTGCCTCTTCCTTTTGCACCTTTCCAGCCCTCCCTGTTTCTCTCGCTTCCTCTGCTTTCTCTCTCCAGTGGATAAGTGGAGGTCTCTGTAGAAGGTTCGCAATGACTTGAATCAATTCCTCAATAAATCATTCAATGAATCATAAAGAAATAAATTTAATCACAATTCAATCTGGCTTGTTTATTTTGCCGTAAATAATTCCAAATTATTTGTAATATGTGTGAATGCATAAATGCGAACTATTTACACAGTAAGTGTACAAGAAGTTTTTATATTTTTATGTATTTTTGGAGATTTTTAAAATTGAGAATTTTATACGGGTCAAGAAATGAAAACATACTTCACTGAGTATGACTTTAAACAATTCATACACTCCAGAACTGCTGAGTTGCCACCTTCAGATCAGTGTATTACAACGCAGTGATACAGTGCGTTTACATGCACTTAATAATCCGATAACTGCAGAAAATGAGATTTTGTCAGTAATCCAATTAACGTGTTTACATGCACCTGTGTAATCAGATAATGAGGAAACTCCCAGTCTACATGAGTCAGGCAGTAATCGGATTTATGCTTTGCAACCAGCCAATAAACTCACAGAAGAAGACGTGATGTAAACGCAACGTAAAACTCAAACTTCATGCCGCATTGTTTTAAACATCGCACCACTTTACCTGAAAATATGAACATACATCATCTAGAAGATGAAGAATATTTAAATCCTTCATTTTGTGTTTGGCTGCAGCGCCTTTCCAAAACGCTGCTTGTTTATATCTGGTACCGATGTCTGTTCTCACGCGTGCCAAATCCAAAAGAAATCCGAGTAAGAGTTTACATGCACTGAGAAATCTGATTAATGAGCTAAAAGCCAGCTCTCTTTATCAGATTTCTTAATCAGATTTCTAGATCGGAGTATGGCGTTTACATGACATGCTAATGTAGCTAACAAGAAATGCAAGCATATATTCCACTATTCCTTTTGCTACTATTGCAATTGCTTGTATCAAAATATGCCCATATTTTTAGTTTTTTTGTTTGTTTTTTTGGATTTTTACCCAATTTCAATCAGATTCCACCTGCTAGCTATGTCTTCCCCTATCACACAATGCTATCAAGCTGGGAGGGTGAAGGCTAGCATGTGCTTCCTCAAAGACATGTGAATTCAGCCACCACATCTTTTTAATCTGCCACTTTGGACAGTTCAACATGCTTGGAGGAGAACACTAACCACCAATTGTGTTAGGTCAGCTAACAGATGCTCAAACTGGCGAGTAGCCTTGGGTCATTTACCCCTTGAAAAGGCCAGGGCCCAAAGTTTTATTACACACTTCTATAACCCAAGACGAGCTCAGCTAGTTTACACTGACGTCCTGTAGTTACTGCATAATAAGCCTTAGTATGTAATAAGACAGAGATTTCAAGGGGTTTACTGATGTACTCAAATATAACAATAATTTAGTAAGTGTGATATGCAAACCATGATTTTTGATTGCTTCACTTTTACTTAACCTTTCCATTAGCAGAAGTACTCTAATGTATTCCTAATTCAAAAATGTATACAATAGAAAAGACTGCACTTATTTAAAAAGAGAATAGAAATGGAACAAAACCACTAATAACCTACAAACATTCATATTTTGACCATCACTTTTCTGTTTGGCAAAGACGTGGGGGATGGGGGTGTACATGCCCACTTGGCCAAAAAAAAACATTACCAAGAGAGAATCAACAGGAGATATCTGTCCCACAACATACAGCACATTCCTAAAATACAGCCAATACAATGATGCACGCAAAACTTCCTATGTTAATCGAAGTAGCCTTTAACACTGAAACGTTAGGGGATGTGGTGCCTCAAAACGTTGAGTGAAGCTCAAATTAACCCAGCCAACGCAATGCGTCTACCCAGTCAGGAGGCAGCTAGGGTTGGTATGATTCATGTCTGCAGGTATAAAACATTGGTTCCACTTTTCAAACCATTTCCATGCAACACGGAAGACAGCGAAAGCTAATATATTTAAACACAACTATTGAAATTAAAATTCAAAATCCGAGCAATCTGATTGGTTCTACTAGTTCTACTAGAGGTAATCAATGACCTAAATCCTTATTTTTCCAAGTCTGACCTTAACATTCTGGAAAATATTACTTTTATGATGCTTACTATTAATAAAACTGACTTTCTACTCATTCAGAATGCATTGCTTACATAAATAAAAGGCATCTCATGATTTACCTGAAGCTTGTGACAGACATATTAGCATATTGTTTACCTTGTAGCAGTTTAACAGTGACTCTTTCAGTAGAGATGTCAGTACAGAGCTACTGCCATTGTTTTCCTTTTCTAACAACCCACTGATTAGACTGTCGCTCGTATTCAGTCAGTGATCTATCTAGAACTTCGAGAAAGCTTAGAGTGACATTTTTTTCTTGCCTATTGGAAATCAAAACATGATTGGTTGCTTCCTCTGCCACTTTGTAATTATGCTGCCAGTTAATTTAACATGTTAGGATGTCTCTTTAGCTCCTGCAGTCCTAACTAATAGGACAGCTGGCTTGGCAATATCCACATAAATACCACAGAGAAAAACAATTCCCGATCCAATACCTGGCCAATTTTTCACTTAGAAGGCCCTGAAGGTTCTCCACTGCTGGCAGTAGTTGCTCAACATGCACAATGACAGATGCTAAAATGCTAGCCTGCTAAACGCTGTTTCGCCTCGTCTACGTCTTAAAAAGTAAAATAAAATTATACATTAAAATCAAGCTAATAAAAAACACATTCGCTTACAAACAAATAATGAATCATATTTGAGAATTACAGAAAATACACTTCAAAATGTTGCAGTACTTAATTTTGGACAAAATCTGTTTATTTTTATTTTTAATCTTTAGCTTTTCTGCAAAACAGACGTTCTGCTGAGCATCAGAGTTTCTGAAGGCTTGATTCGACTTGTTTCGGAACACCTGCTATTCCACGCTCCAATCAATTCCTGAAGAATAAAATTATGTCCCGCCCACAATTATTTCCCACCCGCGTATTCATTTTCACTCGGAAGTCCCGTTAAGGAAGAAAAATGCTTTCTGATTTCTGATTCATGTTGACTTTAAAGATTTGTCCTTAAACACTGCTAAAAATGAGCATTTCCTGCAGTTTGGAATTCACAAATTTGCAGGTCAGTTCATGAAATTGGAATTCTCTGGGAAAGAATTCCAAACTTTGGGATGCGAAATCGCTCATCGAGACAAATTCCATTGACATCAATGCAATTTCACTTGTGAAAATTTGCTGACAACTGCTAGTGAGACCGAGCCTTAAGGAGAGGATGGTGTAGATTTGCTTTTGATTTTCTGCCAAACTATTCCTTAAATTGGGAAACATACGGAAATGTAGCTGTGTGCATGACAAAATAAACACGGCTCTATGTGTGAAGTGCGGTAGCCATGAGGTTAAAGGGTCAGCACGCTTATTACAGTTTGGCAGCAGCGTGTGTGTGTACTGGAACAATAATAAAGAGGTGGTGTGTTCCCTCTCTTTCACTCTCACTCGCTGGAATGACAAATATTTACTTCATTCGGAGTCACACACACACACACACACACGCATGCTAGCAGTCACACACTTTCCACTTCTCCAGTATCTGTCTGAATGAAACCGATAACAGGACTATTCCATTCTCCCAACCCTGTTCACACCCCCACCCCCCCTCTGCCAGTGGTACGCTCCATTATAAACAACAGGATATGAGATTCCATTCACAATAACCACAGCATGTACCCTGCATGCCATCCAAAACACACTACACACATACTCACAGGGGTGGTGAGTGATGAGACTGACTCAATGAGAGATCCAGAGAGACATCCGCTTCCTCTGGAGCATCAAACCAAAACATTTAGCTACTGCCAAACACACACACACACACACACACACACACACACACACACACTCACACTCACACTCACACACACACACTCACACATTCACACATACACACACACACACACACACACACACACACACACACACACACTCACACACACACACACTCACACATTCACACATTCACACATACACACACACACACACACACACACACATTCATATACACACACACATTCACACACACACACACACACACACACACACACACACACACACATTCACACATTCACACACACACACACACACACACACACACACACAGGCTGTTATTTGGTGGAGTGTGTTGTGTGTTTATGGCTAACCATTTTGGGTAATAACATTTTCACAACAACAAAGGAAAGAAAAAAGAAAGAATGAAGGAAAGAGAGAGAGAGAGAGAGAGAGAGAGAGAGAGAGAGAGAGAGAGAGAGAGGGCAACAGAAAAAAGAGGGAGAGAAAGAATGATAAGTAGAAAGAAAGGCAGAGACAAAGAGAGAGAGGCAGAGAGACAGAAACAGAAAGAAAAACAGAGAAAAAAATCTGATAAAAGGAGAGAGACAGTGAGAGAAAGAAAAATCAACTAAGGAAGAGATATAGCAAGAGAGAGACAGAGATAAATAAAGAGAAAAAATAAAAAGAAAGAGAGAGAGAGAGAAAGAGAGATAAAAGAGGAAAGAAAGGAGGGAGTGAGAGGTAAAAGCAGAAAGAGAGATAAAAGGAGAGAGAGACAAACAGAGAAAGAGACAGAGTGAGAAGTAAAAGGAGGAAGAGAGAAAGAGCGAGCGAGAGAGAAAGAAAGAACGTGAGAGAGAGAGAGAGAGAGAGAGAGACAGACAGACAGACAGACAGACAGAGCCTGGCATAAAACCAAAGCACCTTAAAACAATGCTCCGCCCCATATGAGACACACGTCGCACTCTGTGAACAGGTAGTCGAGGTCACTCTCTGTTGCCGAGGGCAACCTGATCCCCGGCGCCCGGCAACGAACCTGCTTTTAGCACAACAGCAAAGCGCGGTCAGTTTACAATGCTATTGTGTGGAGAACACCTAACACAACGCTACACACACCTGTCTACAAAACTGTGTGTGTAACTCAGTAACTGTGGGTGAGCTGAGAAAATCAGAAAAACAGGATATTTACGGTATTTCAGCAGAACCAACACAAAGCATTACAATTAGTACACACACAGACATGTAGGGCCATTTATGAGCATTGTTGGGGGTCCTGAGTGAGGTGGAGGGAGCCCACACAGCCTAACACTTATTTTGTAAAGCAAGAAAGAAATTTTTTATCAGGACAAAAGTTGATTAATGGTAAAGTAAACATAATAAAACAGACCTTAATGGGCCTATTCGTTTTTCTTTTTCCCTTTAGCTCCACTTATTTGTGTGGCTTTACGAACCAAAAATGGTTATAATTAATTTTTACATGAACCTCTTCCAACCTAACTTTGTCCTCTAGAATTGAACAGGAATGTTGTTACTGCGCCTTTAAGCAATGACAGAATTACGCCCTGGCATTCGGGGGTCCCATGTTGGTTGGTTCTTCCAGCGTTGGCTAGTTGCTCACTCGCCATCGTGGTGCACAGTTACAGTCGCTAGGCTATGAAGGACCAACCAACCAGTAGCAAAACCCGTTTGCTACATCACCACCCTGAGGCAGACCAGTGCTGCATCTCTAACTAGTTAAGAAAACCAAAGACAGAAGCAGCTGATTTGGGGTGAAGCAGCTAAACAATGATCTTTCCCTGAATTTGTATTTGAGTGTCTATTTTTTCAGCATAACATCATAAGTTTCTTATCAGGGACCCCCCAGAATTTTGATTTTGGGATATTCAGGGGGTCCAAGAGGTTAATTACAGAGTCCTGGACTCCCCAGGACCCCCTGTATTTTGCACTTTGCCTTAAATATATGCAAATATATATGTAAATGAGCTCTGTTCCGATTGGCCACACTGTACAGTGCCTTATTTAAAAAGCAGAGCTTAACTTCAGAATGGGTGGAGCTAAACTTCTGTAGGCTGAACAGATGGATATATGTAAAGGTGATTTCAAAATGGGTTGTTTTGCAGCTTAGTCTCCATACGCCTATGTCTGAATAGGTTGCTTGCGCTTTTCTAACTGATTTGATTTGCAGTGTTTATACAGTGTTCACTCAAACATTATTATTTTTTCCATTGGAATAAATGGAGGAATGCTCAACATCCTGAAATACAGTCATCGCACTTATACAATACATAATGCTTATAACACTACCTCTTATCCCACCACAGTAAAAATGCATTCTGTAGCCAAGTACTTTTAGGCACTCCTTTTACACTATATGGAGAAAAGTTTTGGGACACCTACACATTACGCCTACAGGAGCTTTTATGACATCTCGTTCTAAATCCATAGGCATTAATATGGAGTTGTTCCCCCTTTGCAGCTATAACAACTTCCCTCTTTTGGGAGTGTGTTTGTGGGAATTTTTTCAACCAGATATTGATGTTGGATGAGAGGGCAATCTGTGTTCTTGTTCAACCCAAACGTGTTCACTGGAGATGAGGTCAGGGCTCTGTGCAGGCCACACCAAACTCACCCAACCATGACTTTACGAACCTTGCTTTGTGCACTGGGGCTCAGTCATGCTGGAACAGAAAAACGTCCTTCCCCAAACTGTTCCCACAAAGTTGGAAGCATACAATTGTCCAAAATGTCTTGGTCTGCTGAAGCATTAAGATTGCCCTTCACTGGACCTATAGTTGGCCTGAAAAACAACCCCGTATCATCATCCCTCTTCCACCAAACTTTACACTTGGCGCAATGCAGTCAGGCAGGTAACGTTCTCCTGGCATTCGCCAAACCCAGACTCGTCCATCAGACTGCCAGATGGAGAAGCGTGAATCGTCACTCCACATAATACGTTTCCACTGCTCCAGAGTCCAGTGGCGGCGTGTATTACACCACTCTATCTGACGCTTGGCATTGTGCTTGGTGATGTAAGGCTTGCATGCAGCTGCATTGACGTTAATGTCAGAGGATGTTTGGAACTCTGATTAGGAGGTGTGTCCCAATACTTTTGTCCATATAGTGTAAGTCACCATCAGACAAAAATGTTAGCAACACCTTAGCAACCACCTAGAATATCTTAGCAACAGTTTAGGAACCACTTTAGCAACTATATGGAATAGCATAGGTACAGCCTAACAACACCTTAGCAATCACCAATGCAACACCATAGCAACTACCTGGAATTACTATATAAACTGTATAAATATTTTCAAAAACAGCCAACAGTGTTCTGCACCTGCTTTAACCTTTGAGGTGTTATTCAAGCCAACTTTAAGTGCGTTCTCAAACTTTCCCTTTCTAGTTTTACTTCATTTTTGCTTAGTTACTGCCTTATTCTATTCATAGTCTGTGTATTTGTCTGGTTTGTTTATGTCAGTTTGCGAAATAAGATTATACTGATTCTGATCATTGGGGGTGGTGGGCTAAGCGGAACAGCCTTGCACATGCGTGTACTGCATTTGCAAAGTGTGTATGCATGTCTATGCTTCAGTTGTCTCCATGGATACTGGCTGCTCTTGCCAACTCTTTTTGCTCACACACTCGCACACACACACTTTAGACTATAAAACAACAGGTGGAGCTTCCAAATGCAAAGAGGTGAAAGGTCAGAGTCACAAACAGCCTTGTCCTCAGTAAAAAATCATCAAAACAGGACAATCTACACACACACACGCACGCACACACACACACACACACACACACACACACACCTGTCTACAGTCTTTTACTCAGCAATTCACAAATAGCCATTTACAGCCTGTAACCCGGTCAACCTCCCCATGCGCTGCCCACAAATGTTTTCTTTCATATCTACTATTGCTAGGTTGGTCAAGCTTTGCAGATCTTTTGTCCAAAATGTAAAATGTCTTTCACCTGGTGGCGTAAGTAGTGGAAGGGGGGGGTCAAGCAGGCGTGCAAAGAGTGTATTTGTGGGCAGGGAATGGATGGGCCAGTTCACAACACAAGTACTGATGCACCCGAAATCCATCAGGCTACGCCCTACACCCTCACACACAGCTGTACCCTCAGCAACCATCTACGTCCTGCCCAAACACCTGATATCCTGACATTCAGATGAGCATGTGTGTGCATGTATGCAACTGCAGCCCTGTGGCTATGAAACATTTAACATATATTGCTTGTGATTAGAGCTGCATCTAACAAATGTTTTATAATATACATAATTAGTCTACAAGAAAAAGAAAAGCTCGAGTCGTGTTTCACTTTAATGATCAGAGATCATACAAACCTTACCACTCCGGTGTCTTTAATAGAAGCATTACCAACGTTATCGTCATCACAAACTCCTGATGCACATTTATTACAGTTCATGAAAGCAGGATTATGATTTATATATGCAATATTAAACATTATATAAAAACAAAAGAAATGAACCCACCCATTTGTTACATAATGTGTTTGTGTGTGTCTGTGCGTGTGTGTGTGTGTTTGGGTGAAGGGAGAGATTGGATTTAAAGTGTTTGAAAGGCCAGTAAAAATGTTATTTATAGCAACTTTAACTACTTTATAGGTTCCCCTTGGGGTGAACCAAGGGCCATGTGCTTCACACACACACACACACACACACACACACACACACACACGCACACACACACACACACACACACACACACACACACACACAAGGTAAATCATTAAAAAAAATGGAGGACCAGATTGAAATAAGATGCATGTGCAGACATGATCACCAGTTCCATTTTCCTTCTAACCAGCACTGGATCTCCAAACATTCTACGCAGAATGATCTGTTATATTACAATATCATCATTTATCATATCCACTCCCCCCAATCAGCCCCAGTCAGTCCCAATCAGATCCACTCTCTCAATCAGAACCAATCCCATAACCAATCCTAATCAGATCACGTCCCCAGCCATTAGATCCACTCCTGATATTTGTCAGATCTACTGCAATCATTCCCAATCAGGTCCACTTCCTGAATCGGTCCTAGTCTGATCCACTGCCCCAATCAGTCCCAATCAGGTCCGCTGCCCGAATAAGTACGAGTCAGATCTACTCCCCAATCGATCTTAATCAGATCTACTCCCCTAATTAACCTCAATCAGATCCACTGCCCCAGTTGGACTCAGTCAGATCCACTTCCCCATTCGGCCTAATATCAGATTCACTCCTCAATCAGTCTTAATCAGATTCACTTCTCTGATCAACCTCAACCAGATCCACTGCCCAAATTGGACCCAGTCAGATCCACTCCCCTAATCGGTCCCAATGAGATTCACACCTCCAGCCCTAGTGCAGTGATTTCCAAAACAGAATCATGTCTGTTTTTAATGCAGTGCCGTCTGAGAGCCCGAAGATCACAGCTAGCCAATGTTGGTTTTCGGCCTGGTCTCTTGCATACAGAGATTTCTCTGGATTCCTGGAATCTTTCAATGATATTATGTACCATAGTTGATGAGATCCCCAAGTTCTTTGCTATTTTACACTAAGAAATGTTATTCTTAATTTGTTGTACGATTTGCCCGTTATGTGATGATTTAGACATTTTGCATGGTCCTATTTAGTGGGGAATAAAATTTTCCATGATTTTTCCTACATTTGTCTCGTAGTTCCAGTGCAAAACTAAAAAAAAAATCAAACTTTAGACTCGCGTCGTGTGACTGATTACAACGGTGGCAAAGGGGAAAACTGGGTACATTTGATTGTTGGCCAAACCAGCGCTTTAATGTTTTTCAACTGCTAATAAAGGTAAAGAGCTTTTAAAAGTTTTGTCTCCCTCCCTTCCCTTCTCCTCCTCCTCCTCCTCCTCCTCCTCTCCCCCCTCTTTCTCTCTCCCCCTTCCTGTCTGTAGAAGCAGCTTTACGGTGCTTTTGTGGAGATAATTGTAAATCCCCTAAATGAAAGAGTGCACTTCCCCTCCCCTGCTCAGGTAATGAGTACATACCCAGCAGAGAGAGAGAGAGGCACAGAGAGGAAGAAAGGAAAGAAAGGGAGCTGAAAAAAAGATGACAGGCAGGTATTAAAATTCAATTGGGAACAGGAAGGAAGTGGAGAGGGATGTGTTGAAACAGAGAGAGAGAGAGAGAGAGAGAGAGAGAGACAGAGAGAGAGAGAGAGAGCGGTTGAGGACTCTTGTCACGTCATCTTTATGTTGAGAAAAGATCCACAACTCTGACATCACTGTTTCTGGTTTTTATTTTTTTTATGTAAACAGTCCTGTGTGCAATACTGTGAAAGTCAAAGAACACCTTTTATTTATTTCATTTTCAGTCAAAACAGCCATTAAATACAAGCTTTTATTTTTTTCAGAAATAGTAGAAAACATGTTTAACAAAAAAATTTAAAAAGCCTCAAAAGCTAAACGCAATATATTTTTTTCAGTATTTAGTGCGTCCACTCTTTGCCTTTATTACAGCTTCCATTCATTACAACAGACTTGCTTTGAGTTTTCCAATGAAATCTGCAGGGATTTTTTTTTCCACACCTCCAAATTTTTTGCTTCCCACGTTTCAAGTGATCCCAAACACAGTAAGTGATGTCTGCACTCTGGGATGGTCAGTCTATTGTTCTGAGAACACCTTAGAACAATAGCTTTTTTGTCTGATTTCCTTCTTTTTCTGTATTTCTTTTTCCTCAGTAAGGGTTTCTTGACAGCTACACACCCTTTCAGACACATACAGTTAAGTTGTGATCGCACAGTGGAAACAAATGGACAGAAACAAATGTGGATTTTTTTTTTCAGAATATAAAGCACCATCTCCTCAGAAACATCTCCTGAAAAATGCAGAACTTCTACTTAATGGCTGTTTTGACTGGAAATTAAATGAATAATAGGTGGCACATGCAAAGTACTCAAAGGATGTGTGTTAGCGTATGTGTCTATACACTTGTGTGTACACATTTCAAAGTGTGTGTGTGTGTGTGTGTGTGTGTGTGTGTTGATTTACGAGGTTTCACAGGAAGGCTCTGGCTGGGCGTGCTGAAGCAGCTGTTGTCTAATTGAGCCCTGCCAGTCAGAGAGATTTATACCTCTCTCTCTCTCTCTCTCTCTCTCTCTCTCTCTGTCTTAAACAAAAAAGGTCAAGTGTTTTGCCTCATTCAGCTTCATTCCTCTCTCCGTCTTTGCATATGTGTGTGTGTGTGTGTGTGTGTGTGTGTGTGTGTGTAAGGTGTTAAAGGAATGCCCCAGTTTGTGACATGCCAGTAAGAGTTTTCCTGCAATCTGAGAAAATGAAAACAGAGAGAGAGAGGGAGAGAGAGAGGGAGAGAGAGAGAGAGAGAGAGAGGGAGAGAGAGAGAGACCGACCTCCAGTAGCCATTTCAGGTCAGACATGCTGTCGCCATGGCAATCAACAAGGGGGAAAGGCACCAATAACAGGGGCGACGGGGCCTCACTAATACCAACCTCCCTCCCCTCTCTCTCTCTCTCTCTCTCTCTCTCTCTCTCTCTCTGTCTCACTGTTTCTTCGTCTCTCTCTGTCTCTCTCTCTAATTAGAGTAACTAAGTTCCCCTGCAGGAGTGGAGCTAACCTCCTACACTCAGCTTTACATCTAATTGAAGCGATTTTCTCAGATTGCTCTGATTTTCCAAAGCCAGAAAGAGAAAGAAAGAAGAAAGTTTGTGGTCCTTATTTATTAAATTAACCTGTAACTAAAAACCATGAACAGGTAAATTCAGTAACTATGGACCATGAACAGGTATATTCAGTAACTATGGACCATGAACAGGTATATTCAGTAACTATGGACCATGAACAGGTAAATTCAGTAACTATGGATCATGAACAGGTAAATTCAGTAACTATGGACCATGAACAGGTATATTCAGTAACTATGGACCATGAACAGGTAAATTCAGTAACTATGGACCATGAACAGGTATATTCAGTAACTATGGACCATGAACAGGTAAATTCAGTAACTATGGATTACAACCAGGTAAATTCAGTAACTATGGATAACGAACAGGTAAATTCAGTAACTATGGACCATGAACAGGTAAATTCAGTAACTATGGACCATGAACAGGTATATTCAGTAACTATGGATTACAACCAGGTAAATTCAGTAACTATGGATCATGAACAGGTAAATTCAGTAACTTTGAACCATGAACAGGTAAATTCAGTAACTATGGACCACGAACAGGTAAATTCAGTAACTATGGATTACGAACAGGTAGATTCAGTAACTATGGATTACGACCAGGTAAATTCAGTAACTATGGATTACGAACAGGTAAATTCAGTAACTATGGATTACGAACAAGTAAATTCAGTAACTATGGATTATGAACGGTAAATTCAGTAACTTTGAACCATGAACAGGTAAATTCAGTAACTATGGATTACAAACAGGTAAATTCAGTAACTATGGATTATGAACAGGTAAATTCAGTAACTTTGAACCATGAACAGGTAAATTCAGTAACTATGGATTACAAACAGGTAAATTCAGTAACTATGGATTACGAACAGGTAAATTCAGTAACTATGGATTACGAACAGGTAAATTCAGTAACTCTGAACCATGAACAGGTAAATTCAGTAACTATGGATCATGAACAGGTAAATTCAGTAACTATGGATCACGAACAGGTAAATTCAGTAACTATGGACCATGAACAGGTATATTCAGTAACTATGGATTACAACCAGGTAAATTCAGTAACTATGGATAACGAACAGGTAAATTCAGTAACTATGGACCATGAACAGGTAAATTCAGTAACTATGGACCATGAACAGGTATATTCAGTAACTATGGATTACAACCAGGTAAATTCAGTAACTATGGATCATGAACAGGTAAATTCAGTAACTTTGAACCATGAACAGGTAAATTCAGTAACTATGGACCACAAACAGGTAAATTCAGTAACTATGGATTACGAACAGGTAGATTCAGTAACTATGGATTACGACCAGGTAGATTCAGTAACTATGGATTACGACCAGGTAAATTCAGTAACTATGGATTACGAACAGGTAAATTCAGTAACTTTGAACCATGAACAGGTAAATTCAGTAACTATGGATTACAAACAGGTAAATTCAGTAACTATGGATCATGAACAGGTAAATTCAGTAACTATGGATTACGACCAGGTAAATTCAGTAACTATGGATTACGAACAGGTAAATTCAGTAACTCTGAACCATGAACAGGTAAATTCAGTAACTATGGATCATGAACAGGTAAATTCAGTAACTATGGATCACAAACAGGTAAATTCAGTAACTATGGATTACGACCAGGTAAATTCAGTAACTATGGATTATGAACAGGTAAATTCAGTAACTATGGGTTATGAACAGGTAAATTCAGTAACTATGGATCATGAACAGGTAAATTCAGTAACTATGGATCATGAACAGGTAAATTCAGTAACTATGGATCATGAACAGGTAAATTCAGTAACTATGGATCATGAACAGGTAAATTCAGTAACTATGGATCATGAACAGGTAAATTCAGTAACTATGGATTATGAACAGGTAAATTCAGTAACTATAGATCATGAACAGGTAAATTCAGTAACTATGGATTATGAACAGGTAAATTCAGTAAAGAACATTAAAATGTTCATTCAGTATATAAACACTACAAACAGTAACTAAGCACTGTAAGCAAGTAAAGTCAGGAAGCAAGAGCATCATAAGGCACAGCTCTAGCATCCTCCATCTGAGACTGCGGTCGTGATATCGGCGTCTGCTCGTGAGACCGTCTATAACTGTCACTTCCTCTGTTTTACAGGAAGAGGGTCCACTTACACGTGCCTGACCTTGGAAACAGATCCTGAAATACAAGACTGCGCCCCGGTCTATTTCTGCCTGCCTTTTACTGTAAGCAAAAGATACCATCCGCTCTCCGGCTCACCGTACACAACACTGCTACCGGAACGAGAGAGAGAGAGAGAAAGAGAGAGAGAGAGAGAGAGATGCACATAGTCCCTCCACTTCTGCAATTCCTTTTGATCCTCATTTGGACAGAGCCTAGTGTTTTGGTGCTTAAGTCAGTAGTTCACTAGATCTTAGACACTTTAACATCAGTTACTGGTTGTTGTATCATTTACTTAGAAAAGCTCTATAATATTTATAAGGTGGGAATTCATTCTGACATTGCAATACACTACAGGGAGTGTAGGGGGCGATATCGCTTCTATTGTTTTCGTTACTTTATTAAAAACAAAGGATTAATCAAAAACTAGTTTGGTCAAAATTAATTGTTAGTTACCGTCCGATCACAGTAGTCCTTCCTCATGATTTTAGAGAGCGTTTCCTTTTGTCCCACACTGATTCTTCCTCATGCCTTTGGACAGTTTTGCTTTGAGTCTTCGCCCCTTTTAGTGCTTTTCCTGGTGAGATTTTCCTTTTAATTCTTAGTTCTTCTCAGTGGTTCTTCCTTGTGATCTTAACAAGCTGATTCCTTTTGAGTGTTGGTTCCTCTCAGTGTTTCTTCATCATGCTCTTAGAGAGTTTTCCATCTAAGTCTTGATTTTTCTCTGTGGTTCTTCCTCATGATGTTTGGGAGCTTTTCTATTTGAGTCTTGGTTCCTTTCAGTGGTTCATCCACATGTTTGAGACTTCTCAAAACATCTCAAATCTACATTACTCGAAAAGATCTTCATAACATTACTCAAGAACAGTTCTTCTCAGTATATTTTCCTCGTGATTTTAAGGAGTTTCTCCTTGTAATTTTGGTTCCTCTCTGTGGCTCTAGTGCATATTCTGATGCATCATCTGACGTTATGAGTGTGTTTACATGCACCCAATAATCCGATCATAACTGGATTTCTGCAGTTATCTTCTTAGATCGGAGTAAGATTGGAGTAAGGTCTGGAAATCTGATTAAGAAATCTGATAAAGAGTCTGGATTTTAGCTCAGTAATCAGATTTCTCAGTGCATATAAACCCTTACTCTGATTTCTTTTGGATTTCTCAGTCTGCGCATGTGTGAAACAGACTGCTCTACCAGAAATTAGCAAGCAGCGCTGCTGTGAGATGGCAGCAAAACACTTCAAGAGCGATGCTGAAACCAAGTACATTCTTGAGGAAATGAAGGATTTAAATATTCTTCATCTTCAAGATGATGTCTGTTCCT
Source organism: Colossoma macropomum (assembly GCF_904425465.1). NCBI lineage: Eukaryota > Metazoa > Chordata > Actinopteri > Characiformes > Serrasalmidae > Colossoma > Colossoma macropomum. Next base: position 28,312,991 of record NW_023494801.1, on the reverse strand, counting down.
TCATTCATATTTTCGGGTTTTATTTTATTTCAATTTTTTTTTTACCAGTTTTGACCAGTCAATTTATACCAGTAACGATGGTATTAGTGATTTCATATCAGTCAGGCCCAAATGCTTTTAGAAATGGAGATCATAGCTTCTCATGATCCCAGCCGCTAAAAGTTACAGCACATGCAGCACAGCACAGGTATGAAACTGCTGGACGGTCAAGGCAGGGTTAACACTGCATGTTCTCTCTCACCCTCATTTCTCTCTCTCGTGCACTAGATACCTGATTGTCAGGGCAGTTTTTTAGTGAAGTTTTGCCAACAAGCCACACCTCTAGTTGTATAACCACTCCGGATGTAGCTAATTCCCTGTGGCCAAAAACACCCTGTAAAACCTACAGAGCAACACACACACATACAGGTATGTGTGCATGCACACACACACACACACACACACAAACACTGTTCTAAAGATAGACAAACTTTTACACCCTGCTGTCAATCTAATCTCAGCAAAAACAAAATCCGGAATCAAAGCCAACCACAAGCACCTTAACTAACTCTTTTCTCCTATGCTCCCTCTCTCTCTCTCTCTCTCTCTCTCTCTCCTCTTATTTCTTTTATTCTTCCATGGTTCCACTCCTTTCTTTCTCCTTGTCTTTTCTGCCCTTTCTTCTCTAAGCGGCACACATATGCTCTAATTCTCTGAACAAAAGCAGTAAAATGAAACTGAATGGTGACCCTGTTGTTATTGTTATCGCCATGCCTGATACGTCCTGATTGGTCGCAGGCGTCCACACCTGTTCCTGAAGGATTTACTCGTGTGCTGGCGTATCAGCGAGTGCCACACATCAGCTGTGGATGTTTTGTTTTTTGGCTAATCATATAGTAACATGCTATATATATATATATATATATATATATATATATATATATATATATATATATATATATATATATATATAAATCATTATTAGGGGTCCAAGCACAAATTGCTGGAACCCTATTGTAATTGTTTTTATTATGATTATTATAAGTAGTTGTTCTTACATCATTAGACAGCTTGAAAAGAATATTAACTTCTAATTCTGTTATGTCAGCAAATGTTGCATGGCTAGAATCGCTCTGAGTGATGGAGGGTGTGGGGGTGGGACGTCCTACCCTTTCAGAGAGAGCGAGACCAATCATGCACTCCTGGACTCCTGGATGGTTAGGGCATCATCAGCAGTTTAACTTTAGATATTTTTAGCTGCAACATATATTTTGATATTAGTTTTTTGATATGGAGAGTTTTGTTAAAAAATGATTTTTTTTTTTCAGAACTCTTTTGGCATAAAGATGGTTTAAACAGTTGAAAGGGTAGAGGGCTGACATCACAACAAGGGGAGAACATGTATGGCCTGTGGCATTATTCCCAAGGGAGTACCATCATTAATATTATCACACATATTTACACGAGTAATATTGTTCTCCTAAAATAAACATGTCACCTTAGGCAAAACATGCTAACTTGTACTAAAAATGTTTTGAAAAGCTAGATGTCCCCAACATTTTGATGGGTAATGCACACATACACAAACACAGACCCCCACACATAACCTTGTTGATAGCAGTTTACCTTACAGCTTGGTAATAAGTGAGTAATGACAATGTAATATGCAGTAACAAGTTGTACTAACCTAAAAATTACATACCAACAAAACAATATGTTTAATAAGTAGTGGTAACAATAATGGTAACAAGTTAACAAGGTAACAAGCACTGATCTAAAAATCAGATGCTAATTTTCTAGTGATTAATATTAGTAATTGCAATAGTCACTAGTTGGTAATAAAATGTAAAAATAATTCGCTGCTGTCAGAACAAAACCTTGTATCTCCATTTTTGTCGTTTTTCAGTTTTTGACATAATTTTAATGTAAGCGTGGTCCTATATATTGTGTGTAAATTCCATGATGAATGGACCACCTGAAATGACCCAAAATTACTTGGAAAAAAAGGCTGGTTCCATTGACTTACATTAATAGTAGAGTATGTTTTTTTCTTCTCCTGTAAAGTTCTCATTTTGGAGATACAAGCTTTTGATCAGACAACAACGAATTGTAACAAACTTTAATTACCCATAAACAATGTTTTTTTTTTTCCCAGCTGACAATTTAGTTAGTATGTACTGCCATAAAAGTGAGACAAAATATTAAAAGTCAACTGTTGCAGCTTCCTTTTTACAATAATAGGTTTAAGAATTCCAATCATATCTGCTTTATCAACAAATCATCCTTACAGGGGTTTATAATATCAGGGTTATTCCCCTAAAAATATTGGTAGTTCAGCTAAAATGCGGTGGTATTAGTGTTGAATACTAATTCACTTCTTTCTTACCTATCATGTCCATGAATGGTCAGTTGCAGTGTACCATTACAATTACTAACTTATTTAGTAACATTTTGAAAATCAGCATGAAATTTTTAGTTCAACTTATTACCCTGATATTACCATATCCTTATATGTTTATTACCAATCTGTAAAATAAAATGCTACTACTGTGTCTTTTCCAGCTCATAAAGAGAAGAACGGCAGAATCTACAGCTTCTTTCTGCCTTTTTGTCAGGTAGAGGTTACCTGGCCAAGAGCCTTCTGGCCAATTTGCTCATTTCTGCAGGTATGAACAGTATCCAGTGTGTCAGAATCAGCTTTCATGAAACAGGACTTAGCACACCTAGCTTAGTTGGACAAACACATTTTAACTGTATGAGTACATAACAGTAACAGTATAACAGTAACAGTATGAGTAATAACAGTGGAGTAAGCACACTGTAAAGAGAGAAATATGCATAACCTAGCTATTAAAAAGGGCAGATGCTAAACATCCCAGCTGTCCAAAGGGAAAAAAAGACAATGTGGACACTGTAAGGTCAGAAGCTTTTTTCTTTAATATCTCTTGCACAGTGAGTTCAGTTGATAGTGTTTATTGTAATTTAGAAGTTTGTTTCACTTTTCATTTTGTTTTTATTTAGTTCAGAAAATCCCCAGCTGAGTCACGTGGGTGAGGATGTATGATGTTGAAAGACCCTAATCATCCAAAGACCCCAGGGTACATCACTGTGTCCAAGTGCATTAGAAGACAGTATCAGCAGTTTCAGTTTTAGTTTGAGTTACTATAAAGCGGGCATCTGTAGTTTTAGTTTTGTTTTAACTGCTGGAAAAGAAGAGTTTGGTAGATTTTATTTAGTTTCAGTTTTAGTTTTTAGTACTAGGCCGAATATTACATACAGAATGAAGGGTAGCATAAAACTCAGCGTTTTGCAATGATAAATTAGCATACAAGTCAAGTCAAGGTTTATTTATATAGTACTTTTTACAACAGGCGTTGTTGCAAAGCAGTTTTACAGAAAAATCCGGGTGCACTCATGAGCATCACCAATGGCGACAGTGGCAAGGGAAAACTCCCTAAGAGCAAAAGAAAGAAACCTCAAGAGGAAACAAGACTCAAAAGGGGAACCCATTCTCCTCTGATCGACAACAGATAGCAGGTTTTAACATTAGTATAAAATATTAAGATACAGAAAAGGGGAAAGGCAGGTTAAGCAATTCCTATGATTAAATAGTCTGTGCAGCAGCAGCATCAACAGGAGG
>NW_023494801.1:26901872-26946872 GCF_904425465.1 Colossoma macropomum | reverse complement strand
AAGGACGAGGCACCTCTCTGGGTGTCCCTTCTCTGCTCTCGTGTTTTGGAGAACAGTTGACCCATTCAGCACCTTCTGAGTTTTGGATCCCCCCTCCCCGAAGAGCAACCGGATGCTCCGGTAGAGGGGGAGGCAATGGGAGAAACACTCCCAGTCAAAGACTGCAGTGATCTTTGACCTCTAGCCCAACCACAGGATGGTTGTGATGTTGATAAATGCTGATAAAAAGCATGTGTCCTGCAAGCTTAGACAATGCACCTCTGATTCACACACAGCTAGAAAACCACATGCCGATGACGCGTCAGAAAAGATGGCCCCGTAAAAACACCAACAGATGTCTCCCCTCTTTTATCCCGCATTTCCTGTCTAGATCAAAGAATTATATCCAAGGTAGCTTATCAATCTGGGTGACCTAGACAGCCAAAATGAGTCTGAACTGTCAGCGCAATTGTGTGGATTAGGCCAAAGATGGAGTTCAGCTTGATGTTTATAGAGTGCACCAGGACTGGAACCCAAAACTGGCCCGGACACATGGCAAGCACCCAGCTATGAACAGTCCATGTTTGTAGTTTGTAAAGGACATGAACTGACAGAGGCAGAAACAATATGTTTTCATGGTTGTGTCAGATTAACCACATTAACTTTTCACAGTAGCAATAAAATGCAATTTCCACTTGTTTTGAAGGTCCCACAGTTGACCTACGCATGTTGACCTATGCACTTTTGTAGATTGTTGTACCAGCACACTTCCGTCAAAGTGTTCACTTCCTGTCATTTGTATGCTTCAAATCGTCCAGCAATACAGTGATGCATAAATCATTATAAAGCTTGAAATCTCAGGATTCAGTTCCTGTAATTCTACATTATATTTTACAAACCCAATTCAAACAAAGTTGGAACAATAGTTAAAATGCAAATAAAAAACAGAAAGCAGTGATTTGTAAACTGTCTTTTACAAGAATTTAATTAAAACAGCATAAGGAAGATATATTTAGTACTTTATGAAGGCCACATGGGCTCACATGGGCTCAGGAGCACGTTAGAAAACCCTTGTCAGTAAACATAGTTTGTCGTTAAGTCTCTAAGTTAAGACTCTACTACGCAAAGCAGAAGCCATATTTCCAGAACATCCAGAAACACTGCTGAGTTCTCTGGGCTAAAGCACACACACTTTCCAAGCCGCTTATCCTTCTGTCATGTGGGGGTGGGGGTGGGTGTGCTGGAGCCTATCCCAGTGGTCACTGGGCGGAAGGCAGGATACACCCTGGCACCCTGGACAGGTCACCAGTCCATCACAGGGCAGACAGACAGACATATACATTCACACACACACTCATGCCTAGGGGGCAATTTAGCGGGCAATCAGCCTAGCTGCATGTCTCCACACAGAAACTCCACACAGAAAGGACCCTCATCGCCCTTCTTGCTGTGAGGTGACAGTGCTACCCACTGCGTCACCGTGCCGCCGCTGGGCGAAAGCTCATCTGATGAAAATGTGTGCAGTGGTCAAACTGTATTTGGAAACAAAAGACGTCATGTTCTCCAGTCCAAAGAGGAATAGGACCTTTCTAAGTAGCTTAGTTTTGCTTTGACCATCAAAAGACAATCACTAGTTTTAGAGAAACCGTTCAGCGCTCATCTTCTCAGCTGAAGTCTCAAGAATCTAATGGGCTTTAACAAATCTATCTATGACAAATCAAGGGCTTTTGGCAAACCATTTTATGATCACAGCAATTACGGTCATCTCATTTGCAACATAAACACAGAATAATCTAATGCTAGCAAAACAGTGGGTCCTTATCTACAGAGTCATCATAATCCAGAACATGTGGTCTTAATAACATGGCAAGAATCAGAGCTCAGTTTAGAGAACTATGAGTCAGGCAGAAATAAACTCCTCCATTCTGGACTCTTTTACTCTGTTTCAGTAATTCATTCAATTATTCTGGCGGTCAGAAGGTTACCTTTCAAATGAGACCAAGATCATGACAGTAGTGCTCCTTTTACTCTGGGTATGCTGTTTCAAGATTGATTTTCATCTGAACCAGAAAATCATTTACAAAAACATTTCACACATTTATAAAAGTGTTTATTGTGTTTAAATGTTGTGTTGGTGACACTTTCTTTTGAGTGGTCCTTTTTAGATGAATAAATGCTCAACAGACTCTCAGTAACATCAACAACATATCAGTAATGTAGCAGCAGTGAAAACATTCAGTAGATTATCAAGAGGCTTTTAATGAAGTGCATGAAAAATAAATGTGGTTTATAATCTGCTTAATTCAGTTGTTTTTCATTTTATCTGGAGTGTCCAAGTTCAGATCTGTAAATGTTGACCTGAGAGGTAAGTGAACAGTCTAATACTGACCATCTCAACATCCTCAACAAGCTGTTATGGACACTATTCTGTAACTGGAGCTTAACTGCAAGGGTGAGGGTTAGGATTAGGTTTTGGGTTGAGGTTAAGGTTAGAATTAGGGCCAGGGTGAGGGTTAGGATTAGGTTTTGGGTTGAGGTTAGGGTTAGGATTAGGATTAGGGCCAGGGTGAGGTTTAGGCTTTTTGGTGAGGTTAGGATTAGGTTTTGGGTTGAGGTTAGGGTTAGGATTAGGTTTAGGGCCAGGGAGGGGGCTAGGGATTAGATTTTGGGTTGAGGTTAAGGTTGGGATTAGGATTAGGGCCAGGATGAGCATTAAGATCATATTTTGGTAAAGGTTAGGATTAGGGCTAGGGTGAGGGTTAGAATTAAGTTTTGGGTTAAGGCTAGGGTTAGAATTAAAATTAGAGCCAGGGTGGGGATTAAGGATTAGGCTTTGGGTTGAAGATAAGGTTAGGGTCAGGAGTAGGGTCAGGGTAAGGGTTAGGATTAGGTTTTGGGTTGAGGTTAAGGTTAGTGGATTAGGGCCAAAATGAGGATTAGGATTAGGTTTTGGGTTGAGGTTAGGGTTAGGATTAGGATTAGGACCAGGGTGAGGATTAGGGATTAGGACCAGGGTGAGGTTTGGTAAGGTTGGATTTTGCTTAATGGAAGTAACATATTAAGTCTACTTCATGTAGCATAACAATAATACATAACAATCAATAATATTCCTCACTTAATGCTGTTAATATATAAACAGAACATCCTTAAGATATTTAGCTCAGTGTATTCAGATGCTGCTTTACTGCTACTTCACTGATATGTTGTTGATTTATTAATCATCTACAAAAGAGCACTCAAACTAAAATGCTACCATTGTTTTTAGAAAAGAATATATTTTCCACTTGCCATGAAACTAATATTTAAATTATTAATAAATTAATACATTATTATTATTATTATTTTTTTTTTTTATGGCCTGGATTTTGTTATGAGAATATTTTTATTCTATATTAGCTCTCCTATGGGCATCTCCACTGCCTCTGTGCTGGGCTCTACCCTGGCATCACTGGCCTCAGGCCTCATTTCGCGAGCTGGCACGGGCAGTGCCAACCCCAACCGAGGAACTGACCTCCACTTCACAGGCCAAAACCAACCCAGCGCTGTTCCAGAGTAAACACAGAGCCGATGAAAGAGAGTGGGAGGGAGGAAAGGGGATAGAGAGAGAGAGAGGGAGTGAGAGAGGTAGAGAGAAAGTGAGGAGATACAGAAAAAATGCTTCTGCTTACTTCTTCCTTTATCTATAACGCACTGTGCTGATTTCATTAATCTGAGCATTTGTTAGGAAATTTTTGAGTGTACAAAAGCCTGTATTTGTAACAGCCCATGAGGTACCATCCATACAGAATGGCCCAATCCCATTTCACTCCTTGCCCCTATCACTTAGCCCTTACCCCTCCATTTTGCATTCACGCCTAGGGGTTGGGTTGTTTTTCTTGAGATAGAGGGGTAGGGTGAAGTGTTAGGGCTGCCCTCCAAATGGAGGTTTTTCAGAGGCACAATCCAAATGGAGTATCATGAGAAGAAAAGAAAACAGGCAAGATGGCTGCGCCAGCGACCAAAGATACTCACAAATGTGAGTATTTTCTTCGTTAAATTTACATTAACTATTGTATTTAGCTAGCTAGTCAAATTTCCCATTCCATCTTAAATGGTTATGAAGAAGAAAGTCTGAACAAGAAGTTGGCGTATATTCTTCTAATGAAGAATTAGCGGTGGGCAATAATAAATAATAGTCATATCCTCCCTCTTTGAAGACATATGATGCCTAAATGTAACTAAAGCCCAGCAGTGAGGTTGCTAAACTTTACCCTCCTCTGCTATCACAGTAGACTGGCAGTGTCGCCTACAGAGCACCGCTGGTAACCTTTGTTATTTCAGGGTCCCATTTCGTATGTCAATATTTACAGCAGCTGTGAGTTAGAAAGAAGAAGAAAGAAGTTTTAAATGTAGTACTGTGCAAAAAGAGTCAAAAAGAGACCATTCTTCATTTATGTACTTGCCAGCCAAAACAGCCATACTATCCATCCATCATCTAAACCGCTTATCCTTCTGGGTCACGGTGGGGTGCTGGAGCCTATCCCAGCTGTCATTGGGCGGAAGGCAGGATACACCCTGGACAGGTCACCAGTCCATCACAGGGCAGACATACACATTCACACACACACACTCACACCTAGGGGCAATTCAGCATGTCCAATCAGCCTGACTGCATGTCTTTGGACTGTGGGAGGAAACCGGAGTACCCAGAGGAAACCCATGCAGACACAGGGAGAACTTCACACAGAAAAGACCCTGGTCACCCAGCCGGGAATCGAACCCAGGCCATTCTTGCTGTGAGGCGACAGTGCTACCCACTGCGCCACCGTGCCGCCTACAGCCATACTAGACAAATGTAGTGTGTCCAGCCTTTGCCTTTAGTACACTTTCTCCTTTCAGGAAACTTGCTTTCAGATTGTAGTAATCACAAACACATTTAGTGATGTTGAGGTCTGGACTCTGGGATGGTCATTTCATTGTTCTGAGAACACCAGACAAATTGATCTGCAAAATTTCTTTCTTCTTGACAGCTACATATCCTTTCAGACCCATAGCGTCAAGCTGTCCATTCACAGTGGAAGGATGGACAGAAACACCTGTGGAGTGGAGCTTGATTCTTGGGCTTCTTCTCTCTCTCAAAGATGAACGCTTAAAGGACAGTTTCTCTGAAGGGAAAGTTTTGGTTTGTCTGCCGGGTCTTGCACAGCTGTTATGGGTCCCATTTTCTCTGTATCTTTAAATCATTTTTTGAACTCCAAAACTGTTTTGGAAACTTCTGTTGACTGTCCCCATCCTTACCCCAGTAGATAACTTTATAGATGGCTTTTTGGACTGGAAATTGACTAAATGAAGAGTAGACTCTGAGCATTGCACAGTACTGTAGACGTCACTGATTTTCTTAATCCACAGCTTAGTCCTGGAATGCAGGCTTAAATTGGATTTAGGCAGGCAAATGGGAAAATGTTGGCTTCACTTGTCTGATGCATGAGTGATGATTCTTATGAAATCTCAAAACAAACCTTTTCTGTTTTTAATTTGGATCATATTCTTCTATTCTACTATAAACACAAATTTGATCAGGTTCTTCCTTACCCAGCTCATGTTTGCCTGGGTTGTCGGAGATCTCCATCACGTACAGTTTGAGGCCCAAGTAGCTCTTTCCAATGCTGTAGATGCGCGTAATGTCTGGACAGGCCTCCTGCACGGATTTCATCAGCTGGCAAAGAGAGAGGCAATAAAAGTGAGAGATCTCTGAGGAGAGTTAAGTCATTATTGCAAAGGTGACCATTCCTGTTCTTGGAAATCTAGCCAAAAAGTTTAGCTCCATCTTCTCCCCTGGAGATCTACTATACTTTACTTTCATGGGCATAGAGTTTCTATCTATATTCTGAGGACCTTGAAGTCTTGAGATCTTGAGCAGTAGGGGAGAACAGATCCTGAAATTTGATTATTGATTTTTATTCCATCTTTTTTATGACCAAATCGGTGGATATTTTCTTAACGCAACAGGCTGCAAAGACCATAACATTGCTTATTTGCTTTTTAAATTGGTCAGAATGAAGGCCCTATGTATCAAAGTGAGACAGAGCTGGATTTTGCAGTGTGTCTATAAGCCTTTTTCAAGTTGGCCTGTGTGGGGTGAGGTTTGCCACACTCACCAGAAAACAAATATTACTCTGGGCTCCTCTGTAAACAACCACAAGCCAGCGGGCCACAGGGACTGACCCTACCGCAGTTATATTAACACACGTTCATGGATAAACAGAGCACCTCACACACGTGTATATGCTCCAAATTCCTTCCATGTGTACCTTACAGAAAATTATGTTATGGAAGGACATACAGATTTGTCAAAACTTAGGTCTTGGAGTTCAAGACAGCATAATTAGCCGTGCTCTCTCTGGGTAGAGGCCCTCCCCATTTCACAACACGATGTCAGCCAACACAGGTTTCTGTTAGCTAATGTAACAGAACTGGTAGTTAGTGTTCTCCTGCAAGCGTGTTGAGTTGTCCAATGTTGTTGTGTTAGCAGCAGTTTGGAAAAGATGCTCATAATGTATCTTGTAGGAAGGTCATTCTAGCCTTATAAACAGCAAGTTGGGAAAAAGTTAAAGTAAATTTTTGGTTCAATAATATTATCTATTAAAGGTGAAATTACAAAAATAAAATACTCTATGGCCATCTAAATCTGAATGCAAGAGCCTGTTATTATACTATAACGATGGAAAAAACGTATTTAAAACAAACACAATGCACATTGATTTGGCTAAATTTCTCCAGCAAGTTGCTTTAGAGTTCGTGATTAAAACAAGAAACCCTACCATAAACCTTATAATGATCTGTTAAATGCACAGGTTTGAAGTAACAACTTTTGAAACAAGAGGTAAAACAGTTTATTACCGAAAGCTATTGACTTACTCAGCATTATTTATATGATCTCCATTCCAAAAATTTCATTAATTTAGTTAAAGCTAGAAAGCATGTAATCTAAAGACCACATAGAATACAATTTCTCTGTATGTCTGAGTGTTTCACTGTTGATCCACTGCTGTTTAAAGTGTTTGCATGCATCTCTGTTGACTAGTGCAGTAGACTGAAAGGAACAAACAGCATTTTTCATCACTATTTCTCATTTTCACTATTTGCCAAATATTAGATTTGGACACAAAGTGATTGTTCTTTGGAATCACTCCATAGAACCCTTTTTAAAAGTCTTAAATTTACACAAAAGTATTGATTGAAGCAAACATTTAGAACCAGCAACAAGACTCCTGAATTAAGAGTGTGTCAGCCTACATAACAGCTTGCATTAATGCAACTTAATTCAACAAACACATGATGATATGCTGACTGTTTGGAAATAACAAATAACATACCTTCCTCATTTCCTTGTAGTTGTGATGTCTGAAGTCTAGTTTATCCTGAGAGCCTTCCTGCTGTGCCTGCCAGGGGTAGATATTGTTCGGGTCTAAAGAGAGTTGCAAAGGTTAGAAATGCCATTTAGACCGCATGGATAATGCAAAATGCTTTATCCATGCAAAAAGTTGTAAATAAACAGTCAAGTTCATAAATATTTGGATTTCAACAAAGTGATTGTTATTTTAGTCTGCCACAGCATGCTGACGTTGAAATTAAATAATGACTATGAGCTCTGATTGCAGACTTTTAGCTTTAATTTACATCCAAATCAGTCATGTTGGAATAACAACCGTTCAAACACAGGCCCCCTTTATTTTTAAGGGTTCAAAGGGATGGAACCACTCATGTTCCAAATCATATCATCTGTCAAGCATGGTGGAGGTAGTGCTATGGTGTGGACATGTATGGCTGCCAATAGATCTGGTTCTCTTCTCAACTACTGACAAAAGCAGTAGGATGAATTCTAAAGTTTGTAGGGCTATATTTTCTGCTCAGGTTCAGCCAAATGCTTCAAAACTCATTGGATGGCACTTCACAGTGCAGACTGACAATGACCCAAAGCATGCTGTGAAAGCAACCCAAGGCTTTTTAAGGTAAAGGAGTGGAATTCTCTGCAATAGCCAAGTCAATCACTTGGGAAGAAAACCAGCATCTGGTGATGTCTGTGGGTTTCAGACTTCAGGCAATCGTTATTATTGATTCACAACTGAGTATTAAAAATGACTATTTTAATTATTGTCATGTTAGTTCATACAGTTACTTTTGAACCCCTAAAAATAGGGGGCCTGTGTGTGAAAACGGTTGTCATTTCTTCACCGTTCCCATGATTTGGATGTAAATACCCTAAAATAGAAATACTGTCCTTATTTAATTTCATCTCCAATATGCTATGGTAGACAGCTAAAATAACAATTATGTAGACATCCAAACATTTATGGAGCTGACTATATACACCAGGGATGACCAAAGTACAAATGTTTGTGGTGGGGAAAGGGCCAAAAAGACAAAATGATGTACAAATAAACAAAGTATGTTTAAAAATGTACTTTTTAATATTAAGGAGCACCATCCAAAAGATTTTGAAGCATTTGGCTGAATCTGGGCATAAAAATATAGCCCTACAAACCTTAGAATTCATCATGTTGTTTTTGTCACTAGATGTATCAATAATAAATACAAGGCAACCAGAACTATTGGCATGTCCACACCATAGAACTACCTCCACCATGCTTGACGGATGAGATGATGTGATTTAGATCATGAATAGTTCCTTCTCTTCTCCATACCCTTCTCTTCCCTTCATTCTGGTACAAGGTGATCTTTGTCTCACCTTTGCACCTGACTGTATACACCAGGGAAGCCCAAAGTACAAATGTTTGCGAAAGGCCAAAAAGACAAAACAATGTACAAATAAAGAAAGTATGTTTCAAATTGAGTTTTTAAAAATGTACTTTTTAGTATTACTCTAGATTTAGATTCAATTCTGTAAAAATACAGAGGGTAATAAGGGCAGCACTGAAATATACACTTAAATTTTTAGACAACCTAACACAACAAAAGTGTTAAACAAACCCAAACTATCTTTTATTTTAGTTTTAAGAATAAAATAAGGTTAATTTTAGCACAAAAACTTTTCGTGTAACCATTTATAAAATTAGGGCATTGAAGAGGAATTTTTTGTTGTATTGTATTTTGATTGCAATGACATATATATATATATATATTTTATTTATTTATTTTTTTTAACTATTTGCTTTGGTGCAAAGCCATTGAAGTGCAAAACTAGGGCAAAAATTATTTGATTTTTTTGCTAAAATATTCCATTAAGCCATATTTACTACAACTGTCTTATTCATGGTGGAGATATTAATGCAGTAGAACTTTGGCTTGTTAGATGCCATACAGTACCTGGTATTGCACAGCCCAGCACCTCTGCTCGGAGGCAGATGGTTCCATTCTTGAACCAGGTCTGAGGGTTGATCCGAATGTAGCGCGCCACTGTGGACTCAGGGAAGACCGCCAGCACCGGGGTGTCAGTGTCCTGGTTCCCCTCAAACACCTGTTAGCACCAAAGATCACGTTCAGCGGACCCCTCCAGCTCAACTAGCCCAAATGGCTTTTGGCTCAAGGGCAGTTGGCATGGGTTTTGCGTGTGCCAGCGTATGCCGGGCAGGCACGATGAAAGCTGGCATTGAGTATGCAGCAGCGGGCAGGCTATTCTTTCCAAAAGAGCCACTTAACCCTGCCAACTGCTGCCAACAGCTGCCTCCAGCTTCTAATAGAGCTGCGAGTGTGCTGCCAGGGGGTCCCGGGCCCGCCAAATGATGGGGATGATACAGCGCCATGGGGATGCCAGAGCTGATGTCCAACATCAGCAGCGTCCAGTCAAACCCACTGTGCCGGCCAGGGCCCTGACTTTAGCCTCATGCTGGGGAAACTAATTTGGCTGTTCTAAATGGAATATTGTGATATACTTTCTAAAATTAAAGGAAAAATGATAGACACAGCAGATAGAAATAATGTTGATAAACTCTAGTGATGAAGATAATTACGTGACACTGGAGAGAACTTTAGAAGGGATGTGTAGAACATTTATTGGTTAATGCAGAAGTTTTCAAAAATCTGTAAACACTCTTTATTGCTGTTCTTCTCCGAATATGCGCTGACTGGGTTAGTTACTAGTTGCATTAACTTATATTATAATCAATATCTGAATAGTATACAAATAAAGCAGTGTTTGTCATTTATAAGTAGTAACTGAATCTTACCGCCTCCTGAGTTCCGTTCATGCAGGGCTTCCAGCTAATGGAGTCATTGCTGAACTGCACTTTGAAGGTTTCTACCCAGTTCCAGCTACAGTGGAAACATAAGATTAGGAGTTTGTCTGTGGATTTCTTCATTTGGCTGAATTTGACGAACAAGATTTTGCAATAAGGATGTCTAATAATCTATTTACTGTATTTACAAAAGGTAAAGGTTTTAAAAAAAAGTGTTTGCTGCTATGGCAAATAAACACATTTATTAATAAACACATTTTTATTGTACTTTACCTCCAAATGGAATTACGGCCCTGTGTGATGACCCCTGTAAAGCGAGTGGGCATCAAGGCGTCTACCTGCAGCCACTGGTCTTTATCCTCATGCCGTGCACACCAGCCTCCATCATAGATGTCCCCATCCGCAATACCAGACTACACACACACACACACACACACACACACACACACACATACACACACACACCGACAGCAATCAGATAGCTTAAAGAAAATGTTCTCATAGATTCAAACATTCTTGCAAAAATATGAATCTGATGATGGCTGTCAGTGTCACTACAAGGTAAGTGAACAGGTGCTATCATTAGGAATTTTTTTTTTGCTTGTATGATTTATACTTTCTCTGGCTGCAGTCAGGTTTGAAAGCAAGTTTTTATATTGTGGGTCACACTGGACTGCACAGCATGTTCGCAAGCTATATATGGAATCAACATTTCATGCCTTATTAAAGCTCTTTTCTTGATAAGCACTTTTAAGTTGAAAAGGATGACAGCAATATAAGTCTTGCTTCTATGGTGCCTGAATAGAACAGTGGCAATGTAAACCTTGATTGTGTGTTGCCTGAACAGGACTTTAACAGTGTAAGCATTGCCTGTATGTTGCCTGAATGGGGTGCTTGCAGTGTAAGCCTTGCCTGTTTGTTGCCAGAATATAATAGTAGCAATGGAAGCCTTGCCTGTATGTTGCCTGAATTGGACTTTAACAGTGTAAGCATTGCCTGTATGTTGCCTGAATGGGGTGCTTGCGGTGTAAGCCTTGCCTGTATGTTGCGAAAGAGGACATTGACAGTGTAAGCCTTGCCTGTGTGTTGCCAGAATATTACAGTAGCAATGTAAGCCTTGCCTGTATGTTGCCTGAATGGAACAGAAACAGTGTAAGTCTTGCCTGAATGTTACATGCAATGGGCTGGACAGCGTAAGCCTTGCCTGAATTGAACGTTACCCATAAGCCTTGCCTATGTACTGCCTGAATTGGTAGCAGTGTAAGCCTTAACTGTATGTTGCCTGAAAATGACATTAGCAGTGTAACCCTTGCATGTATACTGTGTGTAATTATCTTGACAGTGTAAGCCTTGCCTGTATGTCACCTGACTGGAACAGTTGCAGTCTCAGCCTTGCCTGTATGTTGCTGAATAGAAAAGTAGCAATGTAAACCTAGCCTGTATGTTGCCTGAATAGGATATTAGTGGTGCAAGCCTTGCCTCTATGTTGTTTGAGTGGGATGTAAGCAACAAGTCTTGCCTGTATGTTGAGCCGGCCACGATGGGGTCCCAGGCCACGGCGCTTGTGGGACGAAGCCTGCAGCTGGGTGTCTTTCACCCGCAAAGACTCTAGACCCATCGGGGGACACTCTGAAGCAGGGTTACACACAGGACATGATACAGTCTTTAATGTACACACCAGCACAAAGTGAATGAGAGATTTGATGGGGAGGGAGAGTGAGAGAGAGAGAGACAGAGAGAGAGAGAGAGAAAGAGAGAGAGAGAGAGAGAGAGAGAGAGAGAGAGAAATATAGTTCAGTCAGGACCATTTTGTCAAAGAACACTTTCTATGAATGTCACATTTGTAAGCATCTATAAACACATTTATAACATGTTATAATGTATTCATAAGGCATTATAAACATGGTAATAAATATTTATAAAAAAGAATTACACTGAATTACACTTTATAGCCATGTTTATTATACATTATGAATTGTTAATATAATGCATTATAAATTGTGTTAATAACGTTATAATGTCAGTGTCAAAGAAGTCAGTCCCAGCTTGGAGACTGTAAAGTAAAGACAAATACCAAGCTAACGGTGGTGTACATTGACCTTCCCACATTGGGTAAAACACTGATGGCAGCACTAGTTTAAACTCTGACATTTGAAGCCTGTAATGTGCTTTATTGTGAATGTTTTAGTGTTTCAGTAAATCCTTCAGTAAATACTTCAACTTGAAGCCTCACTCTGAACACTGGAGGAGGCTTTAGTACAGTACGCTTCACTTTACTTAGAGCGGACAAATACAACTTATGAGCTCTTATAATTTATTATGATCAGTACTTATAATGTATAATGTTAACAATTCATAATGTATAATAAACATGGCTATAACGTATAATGTCTTATGAATGCATTATGACATGTGTTTATAGATGCTTACAAAGGTGACATTCATAGAAAGTGTTACCGAAAATATTTTGTTTCATTAGCAGTGAGTTGTATTTGGTGGTACTGCTCTTCCTCCTTGCACTTCCATGTGCATACATGGAACACCTAAGGCAGGTAGAGCAGCAGAAGACAGCCCCCCAGACCCCAGACACAAGATGAAGGAGGGGTTGGGGTGGAGGCAGGTTGCAAAGTGGCTTGCAGAGGAACGGCGAGATTGGGCAGGTTAAAGCAGCTTAAATAAACACCCTGATGAATTTAGCCAAAGCATAGCAAATAATCAGCTGAGCCATCAGCTGATTAAGATCAGCTGATAACACCTGGTGATGTGAGACTGAGGCCTGAGCTTGACTTCGTGGCCTGCCTGAACTAGTGCTATGCTCTATAAGCCTTGCAGGGTATTAAAGATGTCGTTCGGCAAAACATCAAATGCACACAATTTTCCTCCCACCCCAAATGTTGTAGATCAGCCAAGACATATTTGGTGTCTAAAGTTTGCTTCTTTAGTTTTGTGCTGGAGACATGATGCTAATGGTGCTAACTAAAAATACAAAGCTTACATTCAAATCTGCATCTTTGAAAGATAGTTTGCCACATTGAAAGAGAGGAAACTGGCATCGACTCACAACAGCAGAACCTCACAAATGCACATGTTTTCAGTTTCATTTTGGGAATGTATAAAACAAAAGACCTGAAACATCTTAATCATCACACTCCAAGTTTTTAAGTAATCTAAGACAGTTAGAGGTCAGTTAGAAAGGTAGTTTGCTCTTTAAAAAAAGACGCTAACTGTACAAGGTGGTAAAAATATCTTGCATGAGGTGAGTTTCTATGGTTGCTGACAGTGCACAACCCAACATGTCTTGGCTACATTAGGGCTTTGAGAAAAATTGTATTAATTTGATTTTTTGATGAACTATCCAGAACCAGAGAAGAGCTGCTCCAGGCTCTGTAATGAAAGTGTGGACTCTGCTGTGGTCAGTCCAAGCCAGCGTTAGTGGAGTGGGAATGCAGCAAACTGACCGACACCCTTTTAGATACCTAACCACATATTTCCAGGCACAGTGCTTTGGCTTGGTGTATTAGGGAAGTTTCCACCAGGAATAAAAGTCAATCATCTGAACCACCAACAAAAAAGATGGATGCTGTGTAGGAGACTGTAAAAAGATGGAGGAGGTGAAAGATAAAAGGTAACCCCTCCAAAAGCAGTGCAAAAGAAATTCCAGCCCAAAATCTGAGGCAAGTGTGTTGCAGGCAACAAAGATGCTAATGCCTCTATACCAAAAGCAGCAGAATCTTTCCTCAGCCTAGCAGAATGATAGACAGAAGTGCCTCTATTACAATATGATATGTTATTGTTTTCTCGTTATCGTGATAAATTATGTCACTACACAATTTTCTGGATAAATCATGGATATCATCAGCACTTCTAGAATGCTGGCCAACTGCATGGGTCATTAAAAACAAAGATTTAGACCAATCATGAAGAGCCTGTAAACAGCAACAACAATATACAAAATCAGAATGTTTCTCAATATATTCATTGACTATACTTCTGGGTGGATAACTTGCGTCCAGTTAGCATGGAAACAGCTCAATTATGACTCAATTTACAATAAATACAATCAACAGACAATACTGATAAAACATTTTTCAAGCTTTCAAAAGTAGGTAGAGCTGCTGTGAGTAGTATTGATCCTAGATAGGGATCCTCTGTTGTTGGCCCACTTGCAGCTTCCCACCAAGAACTGTTACACGACCAATAAGAGCACGAGAATGTAAACCATGATGGTATATTGATGTATGATGATGATTGCTATTTTTGGATTGATTACTTTGTAGAGAGTTAAACATAGGGTAACAAAAAGCTGGCAAAGAAGCTAACACTATTAGCATTTATGCTAGCAGAGACAAAGCAAATGTTTTTGCTCATCTTTTGACACCAGAAGAAAAATTTTACACATGATTCTAGGCAAATGTAGACATTTTTGTAAGTATATTGTTTTATATACACTTACTAGCAAACATAGTATCTAATTAGCCAAATTAGATGGTTTAGACCAGAGGTGTCAAACTCAACCACTTAAAGGGCCATATTGAAACAATCTCAGCAAATCCATCAGCCAACTGTGTTTTTATTGCTGTGTTTATAGCAACAGCAAAATAGGATACTTATTCAAAAATAATTCTAAATAAAATTGTTTTGTTGTTGGGGGAACTGGGTCAGAAAGCACTGTATATTGCAGTGCATCCTGGGGACTGTAGTGTATCTTGGGGTAAAACAGGCTAATAATATTATTTTGCTGAATAGCACTGTGTCACAGGCCTGACTTGGCCCGCGGGCCTTGAATGTAACACATTAAATGTGGTTGTTTTAACAGTTCTAGCTGTCTCTTGATTAGGTGGAAAATGAACTAGAACTAGAACCGTAAATTCCATTGGTTTATCTTTGGGTCAATTCTTGTTTTTGAATGTGCATCAGAAAAAACACCTTTATAAAATGAATGCTTCTTCATTAAACACTGCAATGAAATGTGTGGCTGGTGTATGTTTAAAATTCTTTTTTCCAGTATCTTAATTAAATAGGTCTCAGCATTGCTATAAAATCCAAATCAGTACAACGCTACCTGCATTATCCACTCAGGATGCCACTGTTGTGACGTAATGCTGACATGTCCTGTTATATGACAACTACATAAGCTGCACAGAAACATACACACATATATATGCATATTAAAATATGCAGTCCTGGTCCTGGAGATCTACTATCCTGGGAAATTCAGATCCAACACAACTGGCTGTAATATTCAGATGATCCTGGAGGCCTCCAGGTGGTGCCTCCATTACATGGATAAACTCTGCAGGGTGGTAGATCTCCAGGACCAACATTGCCCCCTGAACAGCTGAGTGCCTGTCAGCCCATTATGACATAATTTACTTTCATTTACTTTCTTTATTGTTTGATTTGTGTTCATGCAAACTTTAATCAAAAACATCTCATAGCACAAAGTCTTTCTGGTGCATTTTCTTTGTTCCAACCTGTTTGCAAACCTCAGAAGAACTGAATATCATAAACGTGAACGTGGTTTTTAGAAAGAATTCAAACAAACCAAACCCAGTCTGCAGGTTTATACTGTCTGCGCATCTGCAGGACAGACAGGCGGCTATTGTTTGAGTTCAGCTCGGTCCATCTCCTATGCAAACACGTTCTCTCCCTCTCTGCATTCTCCAGGCTATAAAAGCGTAACACCCTCTCGCTTGTGAAGCCCACTGGACCTGTAGTTCAGTATCATCTGTCCTCGGTGAACTGCTCTTGCTATCCTAGTCATTTCCTTCCAATTAAACAAGCTGTTTAGAGCTCTCACAGTCTGCCAAGGCATTTGGCCTAATAAAAATAAACAGTACTTTGTGGCAAATTTAGTGTTGTAGTTGTACGAAGAAAAAATAAAAGTGCTAAAGTGACATCTTGGCAGGTGAAAGCATGTTAAATATAAGCAATATGTCAAATATTTCTCATTATGAGATTTTTGTTTGAGATTTTGAGATTACCCAAATCTACTTATAGTTATTGATGGACATTTTTTATTTATTGGAAGTAATTTTATTATGTAAAATTGTTATTGCACTGGCACATTTTACTCCTCTTAAGCTTTTTTTCTTGAAGTGAGCAAAAAGAGAAGAGAATTTTACAACATAGTTACTTCAAATAAGTAAATGTCTAGAAATAGCCATCTAGGGTCCAATGAAATCTGTTGTTTCCTCCAGATTTAATTTTGTTTTGGCCAATTTTAGTTTTTTTGTCTGATTTTTAAATTAAGATTTTTTTATTGATACTTTTTAAAAGTATTCTTTTTTATTTTGACTCTTTTTTACTCTATCAAAGTAGAGATATTTGCACTTAGAATTTTTCTTATTGATACAATATCCAGTAACAGCAAGAAATTCTGAATCAGCCACGTATAGCCACCAATTCCAAGCATGCTAGATGGATAAAGCTCCCCAGCATTGGGCTGTGGAGCAGTGGAATTGCATTCTTTGGAGGGAAGGAGCTCCATCCAATACCTCTGGGTTCTGTAATTCAGAACTAATGATCCATCATCAGTACCTGATCTCACTTATGCTCTTGTGGCTAAATGCAATCAGTCCTGCAGGCTGTAATCTAAATCTAGTAACACTTTATTGTAGGGCAGTGTTTATAAGGCTACCTACATTTGTTAAGACAACTAAAATTGACCTACTCAAACTTTCATTAAGACTCATTCTAACTTTTACAGCATTATAGGTATGGCACTGGTGTTGCGCATCCTTAGGAACACTACTGTAATGTTTTATCCTGTACCATAAAGATTAACTTTAAACTTATACTAACTTTGCCACTGGCGTCTTGTATCCTTATTAACACTACGGTAATGTGTTACCCTGAACCTTAAGCATTAACTGTAAACTTATATTAACAATGGCACTGGTGTTGTGTATCCTTATGAACACTACTGTAATGCATTACACTGAACCTTCAGGATTAACTTTGAATTTACACCAGTCAGGCATAACATTATGACCACCTCCTTGTTTCTACGCTCATTGTCCATTTTATCAACTCCACTTACTATATAGGTGCACTTTGTAGTTCTACAATTACAGACTGCAGTCCATTTGTTTCTCTGCATACTTTGTTAGCCACCTTTTACCCTGTTCTTCGGTGGTCAGGACCCCCATGGACCCTCACAGAACAGGTACTATTTGGGTGGTGGATCATTCTCAGCACTGCAGTAACACTGATGTGGTGGTAGTGTGTTAGTGTGTGTTGCGCTGGCCTGAGTGGATCAGACACAGCAGTGCTGCTGGAGTTTTTAAACACCTCAGTGTCACTGCTGGACTGAGAATAGTCCACCAACCAAAAATATCCAGCCAACAGCGTCCTGTGGGCAGCATCCTGTGACCAGTGATGAAGGACTAGAGGATGACCAACACACACTGTGCAGCAGCAGATGAGCTGTCGTCTCTGACTTTACATCTACAAGGTGGACTGACAAGGTAAGAATGTCTAATAGAGTGGACAGTGAGTGGACACAGTGTTTAAAAACTCCAGCAGCACTGCTGTGTCGGATCCACTCGTCATGTATCCTTATGAACACTACTGTAATGTATTACCTTGAACCTTAAGCATTAACTTCAAACTTATATTAACTATGGGACTGGGAATGTTTTACCCTGAATCTTAAGGATTAACTTTAAAGTTATACTAACTGTGACGCTGGCATTTAGTATCCTTCTGAACACTACTGTAATGTATTACCTTGAACCTTATGGATTAACTTTAAACTTATACTAAGTGCCATTTGGAGCAGAATGCCTGGGAGAAAGTGCTGGGACATTTACACAGTTACATGTTCAAAGTAGGACTGTGTGAACCCCCAAACCTCCCCCCCCCCACTAAAATATTTCCCTTTATCTCCTGTTTATACACACACATGTCTTCGTCTTTCAGCTGAAAAACCACAACACTCCTCTTCCTTTCCAGCCCAGACCATGCACCCCAAGGCCCCTTCTGAGGAAGTGTTTGGGACAGAGGGAGAGAGAAAAAGTGAGATGGGGGCTGTGAAAGGGAGTTAAAGGGGCAGTGTTGCAACAAAGAAGGAGTAGAGAGAGAGAAGAGAGAAACAGAAAGAAAGAAAGTGTAAACAGTATTTTCTATCTATAGTCTGGAGCCCCCTCTTCATGGCAAATCTTTCATGCTCTAATGCAACTGATGTAGCCAAAGAAAGGACAGATAATTAGATTATTAGGGGGGATACAGAGAGGCTGAGAGAGAAGGGAGAAGGAGGGAGATTTTGCAAGCAGCTTTTGCATTTTACAGAAAGGGGGGTCAGCAGACAAACCACAGTGCAATGGGCAGGAAATACTGTAGATAGATGGCTAAACCAGTCAGCATATGTGGGTATGTCTCTTTGAGGACTTTTCTACCCACTATTTCAGCCTTTAGTTTATTTTAAATGGGGGATAATGATGCTCCATGTAAAAAAAGCAAGTGAACGCAAAGTCTCAAGCCTCTTTGATGTTACAAAAAGTGATGACAGCATTATAATATACTCTAAAATGAAAGGATATGATACTATTTGATAAGAGAAGGAATCCACAGACAAATGACATGCATATTTGCAACCAGCAAGGGGGGTTTCTAGTCTTTTAACCAGAAACCCCACTTCAGGGACTGCTATAAGAGGTGAGTAGGAATGTTTACAATGTTTGCACAATGCAAAATAGTGAGATATAAGCCTTCCATTGTTGTTGTCCAGAAAAACACAAGTATCTCCATTTTTCTTTTTCTAATTTGAGCACAGCAGATGTCCTTTGCATTGTGCAAATTTCATGATAGTACAATAGAAATGCATCCAAATTACTTGGAATAAAATCTCTTTACATTAATTTACATTGAAAGTAAGGAATGTTTTGGCCTTCTCCTGTAAAGCTGTCATTTTGGCGATACTTGTTTTTCTTTGGACAGCTACGATATACTTGTTAACAATATTATCATTGTAGCTCTAGCATAAAATGAAAGAAGCAAACCGTTCATGTGCAGACTAATTGACTACAATTGAAGAAATTGTAAAATTTGATATTTTTCTTAAAAGCAATGTAGACAGAAAGCTCTTCTGTAAAACGGCTTATAAAAAAAAAGCTTGGCTGGAGATGTCTCAGACTGAACGGAGAGTAAGTTAGTGTGGCCATTAGAAGAGTGAATGGCAAACACTGGCTATGACCGCTGTGCTAGCGCACTGTATACAGTATGGCTGCTGGTAACAATCCCATACTGTATACAAACACTCTTCATACATACGTTCTACTGGATTTGTGGCTCTCCCTGGAGCTGAGGCCGTCCCAGTCTTTCTGGGTTTGGATTTTTCTGGGTTGCTCTTGGGCCTTTCAGGCTGTGTGGTTTGCCCTTTGGCTTTCGCTGGGATTTTCTTCAGCACCTTTTTAGGCTTCTTCCCTACCTTCTTGGAGGAACTTCTCGCTAGCTTAGCTATGAAAGGCAAACCAGCTGATGAGTAGACAGAAAGAAGAAGAAGCCAGTGACCTCTACATCTGCACTGGCCTTCAAAATTAAGGCAGCAGTCAAATCAGAATTGGTATTTTTGCTGTATCTATTCTGTGAAGGTGCCAATGTTCTTTGAAGCAGAGCCATAGAAGAACTGCCTTTGTTTCCATATTGAACCTTCAATAGGTGATAAAAATGCAATTTCTGCCTGTTTTGGAAGTCTCTGCATCAGTTTCACTATGCATTTTTATTTGTTCTATAAAATTGAAGAAATATATTTTGATAGAAATTTATATGATTTGCAGCAGAAAACTGGATTTATGTCTGAATGGATGAGCAAGCAAGTCAAAATATATGGGTTGTTCTACAGAAACATCCTCTTTTCTATTTATCCATAGGTGTCACTGGTGTTACCAATCCTCATTGGTGTTACACATAAGAAAGGTAACATCACTGACATTTTTAATGAAAAATGCATTTTACAAAATGGCTGCTACAGAGCATCAATCCACATGTCAGTCATGGAATTTCCACTAAAATATGTAATTTAATCCATTTGTATTCTATTTTTTCACATTTATCTAAGAATAAAGTTGGTCACACCAGTGACTTCAACTAAAAGCTTCATATGAAATCATGAGCTGAATGAGATCATTTCTGATAACTGAAAAGACACAGTGGACTCACCGTGTGCTTTTTTCATAATTCCTCAGAAAATAGGTAAAAAGAAGTCAAGTGATGTCATCAGTGTGATTTTTATTTCAAAATAAGAGATTTTTTGTTACGCAGTAACACCAGTGACACGACTCCTGGGGACAACAACTTTCATTATATATTTTATATTATTTATTTGGCATTTGTTTTCTTTATGTCATTTAGTTTATATATTCCATAGCAGAAAAACATGTTTTTTACCTGAAAATATGGTCTCACCCTTTACACATGACTGTGAGGATGAGCACTTCTGTGGTGCTTGTAATTCTAGATAATTGATTTAAAAACCAATATTGCTACATTGATGGTTCAAAAAGGTGTAATTGTTAAAATAACTTATATTTTAAATTTTAAGTTTTATTTTAAAATAGAAATAAATTGCAACCCTAACATGTTTTTTAAGTGTAATATATCTGTGAACGCTAGGGACACAAAAATGGATGTTTCTGTAGAATGACCCACATGCAAGTGCTTTTATTGTGTTTAAATTCCATTTTTTATTTGTGGCAGTACTCGATTTTTGGATATCAGGAAAGCTACCAGTGCACCCCTCATTGCTAGTCTTATGTTATGCATGGACTGAGGAGTGAACAGTATGTTTTGAAACTTGAACAGTGTTTACATGCTACATTACAGTCTTTTGTTTCAAAAAATCAAGGAAATTCCATGATATGGACCCTTCAAAGGAAACTAAAGTATAACAGTTACTACTGCTTGCATATTCTTTACCCACAGTGATATGAACCCATGGCCCTAAGAGATGCTTTGCAAGGCTTTTAATGCAGCCATTGTTACTCCTGCTTTGTATCTGTATTGTGTGCTTTAGCTGTCTTCTCGGTTATGTAAGTGCACAGCGTGGCAACCAATGATTAAGTTAGGGAAAAATATCTGAGGGTGAGTTAGCAAGAGTTTACGGATAATTTGCTGAGTCAACACAAATCCACTCGCACATCTGGAGCTGATCTTACGATGACCCAATTACTGTGACCTGGTATACAGCACATACAGTCCACTAACATCCCAGGGGATCAATTTACAAGCTGTACAGACAAGGCTGAATTCACTCAAATGTCTTGTTGCATTATGTTGCCTTTACTTATATGTCATCACTGTCATAACAAGGCTTTATGTCTCTGAAACTTTATGGAAGAAGGAAAAAAGTTCTTAATCACATGTACATCACCTTTATGTACATATGCGTATATGTACAGTAAGCAAAAGTCATAGATTGCCTTAATTTGCTTCATTTCCAGTCAAAACAGCTATTATGTACAAATTCAACAACTAAATATAATAACATTTTTCAGTATTTTAGTGTTTCCACGCTTCACCTTCATTACAGCTTCCATTCCTTCTAGGAGACTTGCTTTCATTTTTTTTAAGAAATCTACATGAATATTTTTCCATTTTGATGCCAGCAGCATGTTCCAAAAAAGTTAGGACAGGGGCATGTTTATCACTGTGTTGCATCTCCTTTTCTTTTTCAACACTGTAACTGTTTGGGAACTGAGGAGACCAATTGCTATAGTTTTGAAAGCGAATTGTTTTCCAGCTCCTGCTCAACAGTTCGGGATTTCGTTCATAAAATTTACCCTTCATAATACATCCAATATTTTCGGTGGTGACAGGTCTGGACTGCAGGCAGGCCAGTTTAGCACCTGCACTCTTTTAATATGGAGCCATGCTGTTATAATACATGCAGAATGTGGTTTGGCATTATCTTGCTAAAAGAAGAAAGGCATTCCTTGAAAAAGATGTCATCTGGATGGCAGCATATGTTACTCCAAAACCTGTATAAGTTGTTCAGCATTAATGGTGCCTTCACAGATGTGTAAGTCCTCCATGCCATGTGCATTAACGCACACCAATACCATGATGGATGCTGGCTTTTGAACTGTGTGCTGATAACAAGCCAGGAGGATGCAGTGTCCATGATTTCCGAAAAGAATTTAAAATTTTGATTTGCTGGATCACAGGACACTTTTACACTTTGCCTCAGTCCATCTTAAGCTCAGGCCCAGAGAAGGCGGCAGCATTTCTGGATCCTGTTTGTATATGGTTTCCTCTTTGCATGGTAGAGTTTTAACTTGCATTTGTGGATACAGCAATGAACTGTGTTCACAGATAATGGTGTTTTTTTTTGAAAAGTAAGAGTGGAACTATTTCTTTCAAAGATGAAAGCTTTAAGTGCTGTTTATTTGATGGGGGCAGTTTTGGTGGTCTACCAGGTCTTGCATGGCTGTTAGGAGTCCCATTTTTGTGAGATCTCCTAATCATTTTTTCAACTCCAGTTTTGGAAACTTCACTTATTTTCCTGCGATGTCCCCCTTTTTATGTTAGCTGATTATCTAATCTCCTCAGAAATGTTACCTAAAAATGAATAACTTGTACTTAATGGCCATTTTGACTGGAATTTTTAATTCAGAGATGTATTGGACTATTGGTCCAAATAGAGTGATTCAGCTCTTCAAAACTAAACGTTTTCAGGTGCTGTAGTATCTTCTCTTCGTACTAATGGGTTGGGTTGTTTTAGTGGACACGTCTGGACAGTCTCTTCTCCTCCACAATACCCTTAACATTAGTCAGCCAGAAGTGTCTGTGGTTTTATGATGCTTTTGGGTTCTTTGGAAGTAATTAGTGAGGGCTGGATACAATCTGGAGCTCTGTTTTCCCTAAAGCACTGTAATGTTTACCCCACCTTAAGTGCAAAGAGTCTTGGAGATGATAACTAGACATCTTGGGGTGGTCTTTTTTGCTTCAATGCTTTTAGACAGTCAGGAATACTGCTTACTACAGTGGTCTCCAAGCCTGGTCCTGGAGAGCTACCGTCCTGCACTATGATAACGCTAATTTCTGCAAGCATTCCTTTGGGATTTCTGATTGCTTTTCAACATTAAGCTAATATTGGCTGTTCTAGATTAAACACAGCCATTTGAAGCTTGTAGATGTTCTGTACGTTTTATTGGAGGCCTGTAACAGATATTTCATCTTGTATGTATCAGTTTTCCAATGTCCCTTTCCTGATTGGTTGATTCCAATATTGCATTCTAATTATGTTGAGTTCCTTATATGGGCATGATACAGACTACAGAATTATGCACAGCTTTAGAGGTCTATGAACACACTGTCTCAATGCTAATAATCAAAGCTTCTACATCTGTATATGCCAGATGATTCTTATAATGCATAATTAAATGGGTAAGATGTTAACAAAGTCATTCAGAGTGGTTTGACGTGAAAGGATCGCTCCACTCTAGAGAAACCAAGTAAGAATTGTTCACAGTGGTGGCGATAGGAACCAGAGGCCTGAAACTTTTAACGCTTCTGAAAAATACCTGTATGTTTTATACGAAGTTTTGCAACAAGTTTTTGGCCTGTAGTGTATTTTAGGGTAGCTCAGTTGCCTCAACACAAAAAGGGCCTGGGTTCGATTCCCCGGCCGGGTAACCAGGGTCCTCTCTCTGTGGAGTTCTCCTTGTGTCTGTGTGGGCTTCCTCCCACTGTCCAAAGACATGCAGTCAGGTGAATAGGAGATGCTAAATTGCCTCTTAGTGTAAATGTGTAAATGTGTATGTTGGTGTGTCTGCTCTGTGATGGATCGGTTCTTTCCAGTTTCATGCCTTCCATCCAATGACCACTGGGATAGGCTCCAGCACTGCCCACCCCCGTGACCCAGGAAGATAGGCAGCTTAGATAATGTGAGTGTACTGGTGATATATGGTAGTATGCAAAAGTTAGAGCACCCCCGGTCACACGTTGTTGAAGTGAAAAAACGTTAACACTCCTCTACAGAGAACCCACATATAATATTTGCTGAACTGAAATGTTTTTTATGCTTTATTTTTTCCAATTTTGCACTAGAATTTGTAGATAAATGCTACATTTGAGTGTAATCTCAATAGAAGAAGAGTTAACTTATTTTATTATTTTTTTATTGAAAGGCATTTTATTTTCCCATTATCAACATAGCATATAAGAACTCAGAAGACACATTTCGGTCCACTGGTGGTTTTAGATCCCAAATTAAATGGCTATATTTGTCTCGCAGGCAACGCGACCTCTGGTTCCCATCACCACCACTGTAAATAAATCTTAGTCGCTAATGAGTTTCTCTATAATGAATAACCTCAAGTCCATCAGTTTGTTCGCATATCAAAGACTGAGTTATAAGGAAATTTTAAAAGATGGGTGGACTTCCACTTTAAACACATGACTCAGTCCTGCAGATTTCTGTGGAAAATCCTGTGCATTAGAGTGATTATAGCCATCAGTCAGCCCAATGTGCTGAGTATAAACCTCGTTCTGACCCAGCTGGCCCTGAACGCAGGAAGAGGCGACGTTATGACGTTTGAATAAGACCAAATTATGTAAGCAGTCTTCACAAAGAAAGCCCTCACATTCACTGGTGACCTGCATACACATATTCACAAAATGGAATAAAATGAATGGACAAAAGGCGTTTTTAAAAACATATTCCAGACATCCAGTGCAGAAGTTATGGCACCTTTTGTATTATTTTTGGCTTTTCCAATATGGAAAACCTGCAGATACATAGAAATTGTGCACTACCATCTGTACAAAAATGTCATATTCAAGTTTGTGGAGGGCGTTTTAACTTATCATCCCTCAGTAAATCAACAAAAACATTGCCTATGACTATATTAATAACTTGTACTAATAAAACAGTAGTGACTTCTTCAGGTTTTACCTAATTTTGGTGGCTCATCATCTTCTTTAATCGGCTTCCGCTCATTTTTCTCACTCAGTTCTTCAGTGTTGTAGCTGACCGCAGTGGTCAGCCGTGAAGCTTTTGTAGTAGTTCTGACCGCCGGTCCTGCAGTCGTGGGGAAAACGGTGCTCTTTCCCAGAACAACTTTTCTATCAGTTGGAGTCTGTCTTGTGTTGAACCTTGTAGTTGCGAAAGTCTGATTAGAGGTGAAATCGTACGACGCGGTCGTAGCTGAATTGTTAACTGCAGTAAATGCAGTTTTCATTCCAATCAGGAAAGTTACAAGAAATAGAAGTGTTCCATATGATGCCATGGTCAGCCTCGTCCACACCGCAGCAGAAATCAGCTTCAAAACTGCCCTCGGACCTCAGATCGCCTGTATTTAACCCTGTGATGTTGCGGAGGCAGCAGAGCCACATTACATGGAGTAGAAGGACTGCAGAAATTAGAAGGACTGCACATAAACAATAATCAGTATTAATATAGTTAGTACTATTAATGAAGTGTGAACAAATTACAATTAATATGATTACAGTACTGTGCAAAAGTGAGAGACCAGTTAAAACAACCATTAAGTACAAGTTATTTTCAGTGTCAAAAAAGAATCAGTCATTAGTTTTAATAACTACATATCAGATCAAATGTTTATGAATTTGGTGTGTCCACCTTCATTACAGCCTCCTTTCAGTTTTTTAAGGAAATCGGCAGGGATGTGTTTCCACACCTCCAAAGTTCAGTCTTAGAAGTTGGTTGCATTTTTGGCTAAAGGAGACTGTTTTTCACTTAATTTCCTTTATTTTTAGATCATTTTATACTTAATTTTATCAGAAATATCTCTTGAAGAATGAATAACTTCTTTTTAATGCCATTTTGGCTGGAAAAAAGGTAAATGAAAGATTCTCCCTGATTATTGTGTAAAATTTAATTATTATTTTTATTATTATTATTATTATTATTATTATTATTAGTAGTAGTAGTAGTAGCAGTAGTAGCAGTGATATTAAGTGATATAAATGATTATAAATAAAACATTAAAAGAAAGTCTCAAAAGTAGTATTAAAATTATTAGTATTATAGTATATATGTATAGTATTAGTATTATTTTATTATTCAATGTTATTATTTAATATAATGATAGCAGTTGCAGTAGTAGCAGTAACAACAATAACAGTAATAATAATATTTCACCATAATAAATAAATGAACAATACTATGTAATTAATATAAAATAGTATAAAATTATTTAAAATATAAAAAGATTTAAAAAATTAAAAATGATTAAATATTCTTCCTTCATTTTCTTCTTCTTCTTCTTCTTCTTCTTCTTAGTAGTAGTACAAGTAATATTGATATAAATGATTATAAAAAGATACAAATTATAAAACAAAAAAATGTTCATCATTAATAATAATAATAATAATAATAATAATAATATAGTATTTAGTATTTAACATTTTTATTGATCAGAATAAATAAATGAGCATTTATGAATATATTTATATTTATTTATATATTTATTATATAAATATTTACATAATTTATTTATTTATATATTATTATTCATATATTACTATTTATCTATAGAATTATTATATAATTATTTCTTCTTTTTCTTTTTCTTCTTCTTCTTATTATTATTGTTGTTATTGTTTTATTTTTAACAGTGTTTTATGTCAAACCTTCTCAGACAGAAGAATGTTTTCATGTATAAATGTTAAAATAACAATAAAATACAAGATCTCTCAGTATTTGACTGGGATTAGAGGAGGATCTCAGTGTCAGCTCTGCTGAAGTCAAGCTCATTTCTCTGATCAGTTAGTGTAGATCGCCTTCTAGTGGCAGTGAAGGTGCACTGCACACACAAACCCAGTATTTCAGCTTTAACTGACTTCATTCTGACTCTTTTAGAGTATGGTTACCACCCTGGAGTGAAGGGAACACCAAACCTCTGAGGAAACCCTGCAGGTCAGTTACTGTCTTAAAGGGGAATTCCACCAATTTTTCAAAATTCCCACATCATTCTATCATTGAGATGATAGACAGTCATAGCGTTTTGTAGCGAAATGGCTCACTGTAGAGAAAGTTACCATCTCAGACATGTACTTACTTTACAGTGGTGATAGAAACCAGGGGTCACAATGTCTTCAACACAAACATAGCCATTTAACACAAAAGAGCATTTTATACCAAACCACTCTGAATGACTGTTTACACTTTTGTTGAATTAAAAAAAAAAATCAGCAGAATTTCTTCCTCTTTGCTTTGATCACTTATCTGACCCACCTAATCAAAGTGAGGAGCATGGAAATGTCAGCTGGAAGTGTGTTAAAGGAAAATTCTGACATTTTTCAACCTAATCTCAATCTGCTGTGTCTGTAGAGTCCAGTCAGTCAGCACTGACAGTCATTTTGATGTGTTTTTCTGTATGATTCAAAGCACACTTATGGTAGAATCCAGTGGACAGTTGCTGAAATCTGTCAGGAGCCAAAACTTGGCTTTGTATGCTTTCATAATTTCTTTAGTTAAAGGCAGCTGTACACTGTTAGAAATAAAGATACAGTGCAGGTACATTTTTTGTTCATCAAGGTACAAACAATGTAAATGTTCCCTCAAAGGTACAACAGTGGTTTTAAGGTCCAACTGTGTTCCTTAAATAGGTTTTTCCAGGTGAAAAGTACGTATTTGTACCTTTTCATAACCGAATGCTTTAAAACAGAACAATAAAATAAAAAGCCTGGAGACGAGACGGGGAGTGTGGAGCCAATACAACTTAGAGAATATCATTTCAGTGGATTATGGTACAGTTATGTTCCCTGACTAAAGGTACTGAGATGAACCCTTGAGGGTTGCACCCCAGTAAAAAGAGGGGTACTGCCCCAGTGACAGTCTCGTACCTTTTTTTCTGAGGTAAACTGAGCTGTTTTGATGATTTTACAGAGGTGAGACTAGTTTTTCAGAGGGAAGTATTTCTTCATCAACAGAGTAGTGTGTTTTTTACACCTGAGGGAGAGTGAAAGTAACCAGAACTGCTCTTTTTTCTGTGTTGGAAGTTGGATGAAACTGTTACAGAACAGCTTTGGGAAGCTATTGTGTAATGTCTGTCTCAGCCTAAGAGCTGCACTGTGGGAGTCTAATATTGGTAGCTTTGAATTTATTGCTGATTTCAAATTTAATTTGCAATTAACTGGAATTGCAGAATTCAGCAGCTGCCTGACGGCTTCTACGATGAGTGGGTTAAATAAAAGGTTTTCCAGCTTCTATTTTAAGAAAAAAAAAATCCTTAAAAATAATTGTCTGTGATTGAATGCAGTCGAAGCTGTAGACAGAGATAAGATTGGTGATAATAAACAACAACAACAATAATAATAGCAATAATAATGAATAGACTGAATGGAAAAAAAGGAATAAAATAATTGTAAATCATTATTATAGGCTTTTGACAATGTACTGTATAATAATAATAATAATAATAATAATAATAATAGTAATAATATGACTACTACTACTAATGATAGTAAAGATAATAAAGCAATAAAATAAAATGAGAAAATGAATACAACAAATATAATTGTAAATCATAATCATGGGCATTTTAGAATGTAATGTGTTGTTTTAATGATAATGATAATAATAATAACAATAATAATAATAAGAAGAAGAATAAGAAGAAGAACAAGAAGCAGAAGAAAAAAGAAAAAGATGAAGAAAAAGAAGAAGAAGAAGAAGAAGAAGAAGAAGAAGAAGAAGAAGAAGAAGAAGAAGAAGAAGAAGAAGAAAAGCAATTGAATAAAATAAGAAAAATGAATAGAACAAAAATAAATATAAAAAATAATTCTGGAAATTTGGGAATGTAGCATATATAGTATAACAATACTACTACTATGACTACTATTACTACTACTACTACTACTACTACTACTACTAATAATAATAATAATAATAGGAAGAAATAATGCTGCAACTGATGATGATGAAGCAGTTTAGAAAAATCAGAAAAAAAATAAATAAAACAAAAAATAATTATAAACTACACAATAAAATAGTAATCATAATAATGAACCTATTTAATAGTAATGTAATAACATGTTAGTTATACAGTTAAGAGAGTGAGACACTGAACTGGGCCTGTGTCTGGGCCTACAGGGCTTCTGCAGTTAATAATGCTAAATAACTGCATAATTATAATAAGTGTACAGATGAATCAATGCCTTTAGCCATTATATAATATATTTGATAAATGTCTGCACTACTACAAATACTATATTCAGTTTCCTGTCACAGAACAAAAACTGAGGATTTTGATGTCTTGTTTTCTCATGAATGCACTAGGTGGCACCAAAGCACTGTAATTGTGTTTAAAATGGGTCTTAAAGCTCATGTGCCAGAGACACATCAGACCCCCAAAGCTGTCTATTATATGAAAATGTGTGGAAATTGCAGAACTTGTGCTACAACGACAAAAGCGAATACAAAAAAAAATAATAAATAAATAACATTGGAAAAAAGTCCTCACATCTAGCCAAGAACTCTTTGTACATTTTTGCATTTTTAAAAGTTGTGGAGTGGTTTGAATGTTCTTCTCGCAGTGAGCTGGGGGATCTGCTCCCCTACTGAGCTCTATTCTATAGTAACAAGGTAAGAAACCAGCCATCCATCAATTATGGATCTCCGACACGCTTCACAGAACCACTTTGGCTTTAGGACCGCCTTATTTTTGAAAGGAAAACAAATTAAAACATGTTTAAGGTCCTTCAGCCATTTCTGTACTGTCAATTATTGATTTTAACGGTTGTTTTCTGTCTTTTTCTGCAATGCAGAATGTGGTCCAGCTTTGTTTTCTTCCCTTTTTTCCTTCTCGTAGGCCTGCATTTTTCAGACGTGGTCCGTCTGCCATTATGAATTGATGCTGATGTTTTATGCATCGGAGTTTAGATAAGAGAGAGCTTCATTGGAGCAAACTCCTGATAATGAAGCTTATATATAGTTTGATTTATGCACAGTTTTCAAATGAGTCACTGAGGGAGGTTATCTGCTCCGTCCTCATTTGAATTACTATCCACTTACTGTCCGCAGAGGAAGCTCAAACACACGCACTGGCCTGCAGGTAGAGAATGCTCTCCGCTAGCCGTGGATTTGTTTTTTACACCGCAGTATGAGTGCAGTCATGCTGAGATTTACCCAATCTGAATGACTGTAAATGTAAAAAGGATTAACTGTTAATGCAGTAGATTATATTGTATAGTACTGACTATTGATTATTTAGCTATATGCATGTGTGACATTCTGCAAATTTCCAGCTTCTTTCCCTCCACTATCACCCTTCTGAACTCCACACCACTTCACTAATCTTGTATTATTGTATGTTGTACACAATTTTTATTTATTTATTTATTATTTATTGTCCCTTGCATTTCCATACAACAGACTGTTCACTGTATATACAATACAACACACAACTGCTTACTCTAACAGTACATAATATACTCTATATATTGTATTTATAGTATTATGTGTATATATACATGTATATATCGTTCATTTGTAATAGCGTATATATTGTTCATATAGTTATATATTTCATAGATATGTCATTTTTACGCCTGTTATATATAGATATACATACAGCAAAAGTCTTAGGCACCTAAGCACATTGTTTTTTGCTTGTAACACCACATGCCATTAAAACAAATGCATGATAAATGATACATGTAAATGCAGTAAAATATAATAAAAATCCTTATTTTCAAAGTGTAGTTCTGAGCTGCTGGTTTGAAGGACAAAGTTTGTTTCCAGATGTTTCCTGGAGACATCATTGGATGAATGCTATAAATAACACTGTACTGCTAGGAAGAGGGGTTTGGAAATGGTTAAACAAACACATCAACATGCATAAAACCAATATATAATATAATATAAGTTCAAAAGTTTGGGCACACTGGTCGAATTATATGTTTTGTCTATATGTAAACATGTGAACAACCTCTATACAGAACAATGTACATTTTACAGTCTGACAACTGTGCAAGGGATAATAAATAATAATAAATAATATTATAAAAATATATCTTTCCAATGTGATATATATATATATATATATATATATATATATATATATATATATATATATATATATATATATAAGAAAGTTAAGGCATTTTTCTAATAAAAGTGGTATTAATCATAATATAACACTGATATGTTTCTATGTGTAAAGCATTGTACAACATTGTATATCATGAAAAAAAATAAGAAGAAAATTCATGATCATGACGTTTATTAACGTGTTTTAGAATGAAATCCTTCATATACACTCACATAATGCATGCAATAGATACGGACCCTGTTCTCCTGCTGCTGTAAGTACAGAAATGACTTCATTATCTTCACTCTCTCATGTGTTCTTGTATGAGGCTTTTTGTTAAATAGCTAGAATGCAACAGCGTGCCAGGTCATTTTTTTTCCCCTCATAATAAATTAGCTGAGTGGCCGATGGTGGCGGCGAGATGAAATCTGCAGGTTTTGTTCGACCACAGTGTAGCGGGGAGAAAAACGGCCGGCGTTATTGCTCCCTCTGGCCTGACAGGGGCTGCAGGTCCTCTTCTACACAGCTTCATAAATTCAGTAGCTAATTATAATCTGCTCTTATGGATAAATAAAGCACAGCCTTCTGCTTTAATTGTCACACTGTAAAGGAAAATAAAAAAGTTTTAACATGAGGAGTCACATTATTGCACTGCGTGCCAGCAGCCTATTTACATGTTTATTTTCTCTCTAATTATATTATATTCTGAAGAGTACAATAAATCAGAACTATGAATTATTTCATAATCATAATTAATTTTATGAGCAAAAATATATTTTTTGGTAATAAAATGCGTGAGCTCTTCTTTCTGTTCTAATGGCTTGTCTTCTCATCTGGATCCAAACAGCTGTGTGCTCATGTGTACATACAGTATTGCGCAACAGTCAGAGATCACCCTTCCTTGGTTTCATTTCCAGTAAATACAGCCATTACATACAAGTTATTCATTTTTCAGAAGATATTTTTGAGGAGATTAGATAAATCATAACCAACTTTCGTAAAGAGAAACAAAGTCAAATGGAAAAAAAGGAAAAAAGCAGGAGTTTCCAAAAAATGATTAAAGATTGTAAGGATGCTCCTAACCACCACCTGCAAGACCTGGTAGACCACCAAAGCTGCCTCCATCAGAAAAACAAGCTGCACTCAAACTGCTTCAGATCTGAAAACAATTTCTGTCCATCCAACTCAACACTATGAGTCTGAAAGGATGTGTAGCTGTCAAGACACCATTTCTGAGGAAAGGAAACAGATACATCAAACAAAGAAGCTGCTGGTGTTCTCAGAACAAGGGACTGACCAACCCAGAGTCCAGACCTAAACATCACTGAATGTGTTTACTTGAATCCTGAGAAGCATAAAGTGCAACCAACTTCTAAGAGGTGTGGAAAAATATTCCTGCAGATTTCTTTGAGAAACTGAAAGTGAGTCTCCTGAAAAGAATGGAAGGTGTAATAAAGGCAAAGTGTGAATGCAAAAACTTAAATATACTTAAATATTATATTTAATTGCTGTGTAAGGCTTTAAGTACTTGCACTTAATGTCTGTTTGGCTGGACATTACATGAATAAAGGGTGGCCTTTTGCACAGTACTATATGTGGAGACACATTTGCAAGATGTAACAGGCTTGTAACATGAAATTAAAACATAATCTGGTCACACTTTATTTGGATGGTCCCCTATAGAAGATCTTCATATTACTGTTGTCAGAAGAAAACCTTGTATCCCCAAAATAATTGAATATAATTTTTAATATAACTTTAATATAATCCTTCACATGCAACTTCAGGTTTAGTTGCTTTTAATAGATTTTTAGTTGAGCATCTACAAAACACCAAATAAAGTGTTACCCATAATCTTTGATAGCATAATAACATCATTGAAAATAGCCTGAGTGCAAGTGTTACAACTTCCTCCAAAGGCTAATAGGGTTAACTGTAACTGACTGAGTGGCTAGTTTTGTATATGCTGAAAGCTAATTGATGCAAACACAGTTAATTCAGCACATTTATTTGTTGTTTGTGATCATCTTTTCAGCCTAAATACATAACAAATGCATCAAAATAAACATAATTAGTAAAAAGAGGCTGGCATATTTATTTTTGACCACAAACTAGAAATATTGTTTACATGACATCTGTACTATTATTTTTTGACGAACCTCAAATTCACTGTTTTGAATACTGGCTTATACCACTGACTCTCATTGTTTACTTTGGAAGGCAAACACTGTAACACTGCATCATAGCTCACCCCACTGTGTGGAGGCTTTACTTTAGCCTGGATAGCTCTCACTGTGAGTTGTTTACACTTGTCAAAATGTTGCAATATTATAGCCATCTAGAGTGTAGTTAAAATAATATTTGTGTGAATTCTTTGACTTATTTGCACAATTCAGTATTTAGGAAAAAGAACATGATGAAAACTACTTGTGTGGTACAAAAACAGTCACGGTGAATCTTAAGATATATTTGCCCAATTGCTGTCAAAATTTGGAATACAAAAATAGGAATATGAGAAGATAATCAAAAACATGTTCAGTTCTGTGGGATATATAAAAATTTCCAGTTGACCTCAACTGTCAATCAAGATGGCAAAAGAAAAAGATCTAAGTCACTTTAAAAGTGGGTTCATTATTGGGGCATGGGTGGCAGGACTTCTGCATGTAGATCCATGAGGAAAATATTCTTTGCACCTCACAAAATGGTGAATGGTAACATTGATGGGGCTGGTTTCCATTTTGGAAATGGAAGCTTTGAAGAATGGAGGTTCTGCCAGGAAGACTCTAATGCTACCTCATTCATTCGTTCATTACTTCTGACCAATCACAGGCCTACACCTGTCTTTAAAATGACTTGACTTGTGTACCTATT
This sequence comes from Colossoma macropomum, assembly GCF_904425465.1. Lineage (NCBI taxonomy): Eukaryota > Metazoa > Chordata > Actinopteri > Characiformes > Serrasalmidae > Colossoma > Colossoma macropomum. The sequence continues at coordinate 26,912,848 of NW_023494801.1, read as the reverse complement.
CTGCTGCTTTTGGGTGGCTATGTTTTGACATTCCCCTCCTCCCTCCCCACCACCACTAGTTGGGTCCCTGTCCTGTTGTCCGGAGGTAGGCTCCACCCCGCCGTCTCTATCCAGCAGGATCAGCTAGGGTCTCGACACTGCAAGACCTGGACTGAGGATGGGGGCTACGCCTCTTTAATTTCTACTGAATTGTTATCTTTCGACTTGTAAAATTCCACTGAGGATATAAAAAATTGTCCTCCTTCATTTTTGCCTCCTGAGTCTTTCTGGCAGGACTGTTATTTCAGTTCTCTTTCAGAAGCTAAAACTTCACAAGTACTTAAGCATTTATCTAAGTTGTCTATTGGTCATTTTAAGCTGCTTTGAGTGACAAGAACATCACAATATTCAGTCCTTCATCCCAGACATCACGTTTGAACTCTGGTTAATTAGCCAGAACCCACTGTGATGTGCTGTCAGTTGTTATAGTAACTAATGTTAGCCAGTTAAATATGAGGTGAGCAATCATATGTTGTGAACACTATTGTTGAAACTCTATTCTTAGCTATTACCTCAGAATAGATAATGTTTATTTTTTGCATGCAAGTTTATGTTTTTTTGTGTTTTCTGCACAGGCATCACTCATCTACATACTTAACTGAAGTTTTTGAAGGACTTTTCAGCCAACTTATCTAACAACATTGTCCAAGAAGATAAGCACTGCCTTTACATGGTGTTTGGCTAGTTTTAGACATTTCACATGTTTGTCCCCTTGTTCCCACCTAGACTTGCAGAGCCAAACGTGATCTCATAACAAGGATTTGGGGTCAACCGTGAGAAAATTGGGGCAAAATGTGGGTAGAAATGTAGACTTATTAGGGTGGAAACAAACTGACACAAACTCAAAGTCTGTTGTTAGCCCATCACTAGAATGTAAGTTAGCATGACAGTGAAGATCCCCCCCAAATAACTCTAGCTAAGCGTGCAAATGTGTGTTGCGTCTACAGTGATCACATTACATGTGGTAAAAAGAAACATTACCTCTTACATGGGAAACACACCTCAGTTAGTTAGTGTAAAACTGTATCCACTTATACTGTTGTGTGTCTGTGCTGTTATCTGGTGTCGACCAGAGAGGGATGGGTTCCCCTTTGAGTCTGGTTCCTACCAAGGCTTGCTCACTGGGGGCGTGGACCCGGATTCTCTGTAAAGCTGCTTTGTGACGTCTGTTGTAAAAGGCACTATATAAATAAATTTGACTTGACATGACTTGACTTGTTTTGCTAGCTTGCTTTCGCTTGTGTTACTGATTGCACTTCAGATGTTAAAAGTGTGTAGACTAGAGGGATTTGCGAGTGAGTTGTAGAGGGGGGCCATACCCTTGTTTGTGGTGGTTTTCGCCCAAGCTCTACCTAAATGCATATTTTCGTTAAGAGATCCAGTTTGGCCCCATAAGTCTAGCTAGCTGGCTCTCCCAACCTGTAACCAAGCCCCCCAGAATGAAATTCTGACTACACCACTGGTATGACGTGTGTGTGTGTGTGTGTGTGTGTGTGTTTAATGAGCTGTGAGGCTGTGGGCTCAGGCTGCAGGCTGACCTGCTGCGCAGCTTCTGTTCATCTATGGCAGGTGAGGGGGCCACACTTCGAGTGCTACAGTATGCGTGTGTGTGTGTGTCTGTGTGTGTGTGTGTGTGTGTGTGTATGAGAGTGAAAGAAAGAGAGCTTGAAGAATGTGCTCTGAGTGCACGAGCACATTTTGGGAAATACCCCCCTGTATTAGTCTCTGGCCACAGCATCAGCACAATAACTTCACCTGTACTTCGTCACTGTTATATGAAACTTTATGACTTTGTGCTTTTCTGCTCTGGAAAAAGGTGCAGTGTGTAAGACTAAGCAACACCTAGTGGTGAGGTTGCAGATTGAAACCAACTGAATACCCTCCCCTCACCCCTCCCTTTCCAAGTATTAAGATTAAGTGACCCTTATTAGTCCCACAATGGGGAAATTTCCCTCCCGCAATCTAACCTTTCCATACAGTGAAACACCACATACACATTAGTGAACACACTTGCCCAGAGCGGTGGGCAGCCCTATCCACAGCACCCAGGAGCAGTTGGGGGTCAGTTGCCTCGCTTAAGGGCACCTCAGTCATGTGCTGTCGGCTCAGGGGATGAATCCGGCGACCTTCTGGTCACAAGGCTGGTTCCCTAACCTCCAGCCCAAGACTGCCCCCTAAAGAGATGCCTCTGTTGGCCGGGAATCGATCCCAGGTCAACTGCTTGGAAGGCAGCTATGCTAACCACTATACAACCAATGCCAAAGCATGTAGTAGAACAGCACTGGTAGCAACCACTGATTAATCTTTCTGTGTCTTCCAACCAGTGCTATAATGCCACCACATTCAAGCCGCAACTTCAATGTAAAAATGTGAAAGGTAAAATCTAGATCCAGTGTCTGATTTGTCCTTTCTGGGCTACTGTAGAAACATGGTGCCACAACATGGCGGTCTCTGTTGCAAGAGGACCTGCTAGCTATGTAGATATGAGGGCTCATTCTCAGCTAACAAAACCACAGTGATTCATGTTTACAGGTGATTATACACTAATGAAAACATGGTTTGGTAGACTATATTCCATTTATGCTAATAGATCCCCCTAAATTTTACACACTGCACCTTTAAATGTGAATTTCACCGGTTTTTCAAAATTTCTGCCTAATTCAACTGATGTAAACAAAATCATTCAGAGTGGTTTGATTTGTGAAATGATGCATTCTAGAAAAATTTCTTTTTTTTTCTTGTAGTAGTGATAGGCCCCAAATGTTATGATGTTGCCATTTTATTTATCCAACACCACCAGTGAACCTACACGTGTCCTTTGAGTGGATACATGTAGTGCTGATGATGGTAAAATATTGCTAAACTGATAAAATATGTTTTCTTTAAGGACTATTTTGCTTTGCAATGCCCTGCATGTGAAAAAAATATGTTTTAGGCATAAGTTGTTTCTCCAAAGAGTCATACAACAGTGTCTCAGGCATCAGGCGGTTTCATGTAATTTTTTTCTGTGAATCAGCTTTTTAAGGCATTAAACTCTTCAGATGTCTGGTTCCTATCACCACCACTGTGAACAGTTCTGACTATAGAACAGAGCATTTTAGATCAAACCACTCTCAATGACATTGTTTACATCTTAACCATTTGACTATGCAGAAAATATGAAAAATCATCCCTTAAGACACAACAAGTAATTTACTATATGTCCGATAGAAAAAGCACAGTGTTTTTAGTCCATTTTTTATTTCGACTTTTAAAGAAGACAGGATTTTTTTTTCTTTTGAATTTATTGTTCTTATTACAACATCCAACATCCAGTTCATGTCAATGTAAAAAAAAAAAGAAAATAATAAAAGCTGCTTCCAGCTATGCTAATTTGTCTTTTGTGAGAGCTACTAGTGCCAATTAGTCACCAAAACATACACCAAACAAAGAAAACTTTCAAACATTTTGATCTTTTTACTGTTACACAGTTGTTGGCAAAAGTTCACATTTTATTGATAAGTGAAAATAAGGTCATACATCCTCTACAGAGACACACTTCTGCACATTTTAATGCACAATCACTGTCGATTTGCTAAATTTTACACAATGGGGGAAAATAAAACTTAAAATGTGGGCTGTGCAAAAGTTATGGCACCCTTCATGCTTGAGGTTTCGCTCTTTTCTGATATTTTGAGCACAGCAAATTGATAGAAACTGTGCACATTTGCAGCAAAATGCCAGTTTTAAGTGTATCTCTGTAGAGGATGTGTTGACATATTTTCACCTTAGAAAATCAACAAAAGAAGTAATTTGACCACAGGTGTTCAAACGTTTTTGAGGATGTTTAAATGTAAGTTCTGTTTTATGTACACTTCCACTTTTAATACAGCAATATTTTGACAGACTACCTGTAATTTCATTTCAGTATAGTTACTCGGTACCTTATACACTATTTGAAAACACCTGCTGGATTTAACGTTAACATTGTCAAAATTACTTTTTAGCTAAGGAAACTGTGTGAGCTTTGAGAATTTCTGAATATTCTATATGAATATTGGGAAATAAAATCTCCAATAACTGTGTCGTTATCTGTGAACAACATATGCAACAACAGTGTAACTACTAATGATTTAGTCACTGTTCCAGATGGATTACAGAAGTACACCGTATGTTATTATACATGTGTATCAACTTCAGTTTTGCTTCATGTAATTACACTAGTGTATCTTAATAGTTGTAACAGCCTATTGTCCCTCATGTAATTATACAAGGGCAAACACATAAACGTAATAACATTCATAAACAGACTGGAACAGCAGTTGCTTTCAGAAGTTTATTTCCAGCAGTAAAAGAAAGTTTGTAATAACGTACATTAAGTCATTACAAACACTGTATTTGCCAGCTTTCCAAACATTTAGCTAGCATTTATGTTGCTAATGCTGTGACACTGTGATCAGTTTGTAATGTGACAGTACAGCAGATGTCCCCTTATTTTAAAGCATAACTTTTATGACAGTAATCAAACGTGTTCAATAACCCCCAAAGCAATGTCTATATTACTACTCCATTATTACAAAGTGCCTACAGACCAACTACACAGTAAGTGTCCACTTATTTTAAAGTATAACTTTAACACTACATTACAGGAAAGTTCCTATGTAGTTGTTGCTACTCATGTGTAATATCATAGGCTATACTTCTGTAATCCATCTGTAATGTTGGCTAAATCATCTGTAGTTACAGCGTTGTTGCATATGTTATTCATGTGTAACTACACAGTTATTAGAGACACTTATAAATTGCGACCTACACAATAGTTGCAGCTCTAGATTTAAGCCAGAGCCAGGTGTAGATCTTCTCTTGTGCTCTTGTTTCACTCCGGGCAGTGAATCATCTCCATCAACAGCAGCGAGAGAGATTTAAAACCCTGACCTCTGACCCTGTTATAACAGAGCTCAGAAACAACACACATCAATGCATATTAACCTGTAATGAATGAACAATCAGGCAACATTATTTCCCCCCAAGATGCAATGAGTGTGCGTTCGAAATATTCAAGTTTTATTTCCGTTTTTTTGAAAGTTTGCTCTGCTCATTAGCGCAGTGTGCTGTTTCCACTCAATAGGACTCCAGTGGTATAAATATTAATCCCACCCCCCACTGAAAATCTGACAGCGTGTTACACGCCACTGATAAATTATTGACCTCTAACGGAGCACTGAAACTCTCGATAATCCAGTTGTTCAGATGAATTTGTAGCGCGCATGTTGAACAAATACAGCGCTGCTTAATTGAAAATGTTTGTTTACCCTCGCTACGCTACAAACGGCAATGTTACACGAAAGCAAATAAGCCCTTAATTAGTCTTGTTTCTGTTTTACAAGATTCCCACTGCCATCACAATTCTCATCTTAATATTCTTCTGATGTATTATACATGCCAGCGGATTGTTGGCTGAAGTTCAGTGTTTGGGATATAATTAACAATCATTAGATAAGAGGATATAAAACAATGCTTTCGCCTTTGTTTATTTATTATTGCTGCTTTTTCAAATGTTGCCTGATTTTCATGTTAATATGAGTAGGAAATTGGTGGATAACACTGTTCTGTATTGGAGATGAAGCGTTGACAGCCAGTTATGTATCAAGTCATTTTGGACCAGTGCAGTGCTGGAAGTCACTGAGCAGTGCTGGAAGTCACTAAACGACAAGTTTAAGGCGACTGTGCATTGATAACATAAAAAGAAGAGGTGATTCACAGACCCCCGAAAACAAAGTTAAACAACTAAAAAATTTAACAACTTCAAATTTCAGACACCAAACATATCTGTTTGCAGACTGATTACAATGGAAGCAATTGCAAAATAACTGCTTCCATTGTGACACACCCTGTGTTCTCACACTTCTTGGTGCAGTTCAGGATAACAGAATTAAAGCAGCAGATCAGTAAAAAATGCTATTTCATAATTGCTTCCATTGTAATCAGTCTGCAAACAGATATGTTTGGTGTCTGAATTTTGAAGTTGTTTAATTTCGTACTGCAGCTATGAAGCTATTGAGGCTAATAAGTAATAATGGTGTATTTAACTTAAGCTTGTAACTTGGCATTTCTGACCTCTGACTTGGAAAAATAAAAGACAATGCCCCCTTATCTGGGAATATCTACTTGTAAAGGCGGAAATTAACCCTCTGGGGTCCATGAACTCACCCGTGCATCAAATTTGATACTTCTATATGTGTTTTTTTTTTCTTTTTCAATAATACAGCCTAGAAATACAATTCAAATATTTCCTTAATCTGTAGAGTCAGTATTTCCATTCCATCTTATCACCAGATCGTACCTGACTCACATCCAGAGTTATGAGCCTATGAAGAGGGGCTGAGATCCATGTCGTCTGCCTTTCATCATGTGTAATTGGTGGATTTGTGTGTCTGTCTACATTTTGTGTAAAATTGACCAATGGACAACGGGAAATCACTAAGGACTGACCAATCATGTCAGAAACCCTTCATTCTTCACGCAGTTGACATCGGACACACGTGAAATGACAAGCAAAAAGTTTACAGCCGCTGAAGTTGTGGCAGTGGTTTTGGAAAGTAGCGGTGAAGCTATTTTGACATAAAACATACGGGTATCATGTTACATGTGGGAGCCTTCTGAGAGAATGCCCTTAGACCTCAGAGGGTGAAGGTAGTGAAGTTGCGATTGCACTTACAGTGGTGGTTGCTTTAGATCAACATACAGACACAATTTTTTAAATTCGTAATTCCGAAATTTAGTCGAACACAGGATAAGGTACGAAGGTATGTTGCATGGCTAAAATCACTGTACATAAAGCTCTTTGAGCATTTAGAACTGGTGCTATAAAGGTGCAAGAATTGTAGCACAAATTACATTTTTTTAGCACTGAAATGAAAAATGTCACAAAATGATTATAAACGTATTAATCTCAGTAACTGCAACTGTGGAAAACAGAAGCAGGAAAAGGTTTTTATTGTAATGTTCATGTACAATACACAGATAACTCATCTTTTTCACAATATTTTAGATTTACCACAAGGGGGCGCTATTAACACTGAAGAAGCCTTTTTTTTTGCATCTTTGAGTAAGAGAAAACCCATGCCAGCAGTAATTCATATATGATTGGAGTCATGCATCTCTAAACAGCAAACAAAACTTATCTTAAGTTTATTACCTTAAGATAAGGCTCATCATTATTTACTATGTTTTATTTAAATTTCATCAGTCAATTCTACATAATAGGCTAAAGATGAAAGGGAAAGACAGGGGATATATCATGGGGTGCCTCCATCTCCAGACATGCATTTCAGCAGGCAAATTGTGAACTCTGCAGTCATTGCTGGCTTTAAATAGGACATCACTGCCCTAAACGAAACAACTTTAGGGCATTTTGTAAAGTGAGATACCCTCTCGTGTTTTTAGGTATTAGGCATTACCTGATGTACTACAACTACCATAAACACTAGACTTAAAGCTGCATCACAGCTCGCACGACTACGCTAGAGCAGAGTATTGAACACACCAAGTAGTTAGAACAGCTCAGGAATAACTGGCTGAATAACTGACTTCACCTTCTGTGAGTACTTGGATTTCACATTGGATTAATTTCACCTAGCACATGTAACAATACTGTGGCATTGTGCTGCCCTGAATTAGCAAGTTTAGTTGGGATTACTTAACAACTCGACATAGTTTGATGCAAGTAATGATGTAGCCATGCACTTCGCACAATGCTAACTATTGGCATTTATGCTTTTACTACTTGTTAGCTTTTTAGCATTTTAGCTCCAGTGCAAAACTAAGGAACGTCAGAAATCACACTTGTCTTTGATCACTGACTACAGTTGGGCCAGGATGGAAAACTCTACACTTTAAAGTACTTCTTTATCAAAAACCATCAGCGCTACATGCTGTTTTATTTTTGTACTGCATCACTTTTGTCGAATAAAGGAAGCTGGAAGAAAGTTGAGCCTTGTCTTAAAACTTTTCTGAACTTCCGTGGGCTTTCTCCAGCGCAGCACACGGCCCGAAGCCCGAGACGTTTGGCCCCTGTGTATGCGCTACATGTGGAGGAGTGCTGTAATATTGATGGGCTCAGATATCTCCTGGTGCCCTCCGTTTGGTCTCTCTCATGTTCTATAAACTATTCATGATCCTCGTCCCTTCCTGAGATCCCTCCCCCCCTCCTTCCCTTGCATCCCATAATGCATATGTAATGTTCTGCAAGGCCTCCACACACACATACACGCTCACCTGGCTGTGGGAGCAGGATGTGGTGGAGGTTTGGTCTCAGCTGTTGTAGAACTGTGAAGGATAAAGGATTCAAAGTTTGCATGAGGACAGTTAAAATAAAGCAATAAACCAAGTGAGGCTATGCATTTCTGTGATATTTAAGGGGTAAGGGGTGTTCTTAAATGGTATTGTAAATGGAAAAAAAAAATGAAAGTTAATAAATATTAATCACAATAAACACTTCTTCCACCAAGGTATCGCTGCTGTTGGAACAAAACGTTGTATCTCCATTTTTGTCATTTTTCAGGTTTTAGCATAATTTGAAAGTGGCTGTTGCCCTTTACGTTGTGTGTAAATGTAATGAAGAATGGACCAAAAGAAACGGCCCAAAATTAATTGGAAAAACGTCTGGTTCCATTGACTTACATTAAAAGTAAAGTAGGTTTTTTCTTTCTCCTGTAAAATTGTCATTTTGGAGACAACAGCGATACGCAATTTGTTTACACTATGCTATTGTTGGCGAGTATCTACGGACTGCAGAACGACAAAAAGAACTTTTAGTCGCCTATCATGATTTTACGAACTGTGGCCCCATAATAGAAATACAACTTAAAACAACAACAAATGTTCAGACCTTTGTATTTTTCAGTTTTTTAAAGATTATTTTGATTTCTTTTAAAGTGTAGTTGAAAGATTTGGATTTACCATGAGTTTAATTTTTAAATAAAAAAAAACTTGTCCCACATTTTCACCTCACTACCAAAACAGGGACTTTTAGTTCATAGGCAGAGACTTATTTTGGCTACACCCCTGCATTTTAAAGCAGGAAGTGAGACTGCATCCCTGTCCCTCACGGCCACATGGTGAGCAGTTGGATTCAATTGTTTTGAAGTAAATCGCTGCTGTTGGAACAAAACCTCATATCTCCATTTTTGCCATTTGTCAGTTTTTGACATTATTTGAATTTTTAATTTAAATATTATATTTTTGTGTTTGCACACCTGTTCAAAGCTATGTTTGCTAGTCATGTACTGGCTACTGTTTTTGAGTTCTGCTCAATTAGCTAAAATTGTCACTACCAAAACAGTATTAGTAGTGTTATTATTGCTTTGGTAGTGACAAAATGGAACGTTCAGTCATTTGTTTTACATAATTAAGGTTATATGGTCACTCCATGCAAAATCATTTTAGTCAAATATACTATACTATGTTTGAATTCTGACTTTGAACTAATTTGGTACAATTTGGCTCTGTGCCAAGCCAAACCCAAAATACTAATAGTATTTACTAATGGTTTTAGTCTGGTCAGAGTCCGGATTGAAACCCTATAGAGAATTTGGTCTCACATTAAATACAAAGTAGCAATGCTGAGTGGAACAATGTTGACTCTTCTTTCTGTGAAAGGCTGTCTGTAAGTTTACCCACAAGGTTGTAACATTTAAAAATCAAAGGAAATAGTTATTAATACTAAGTTACCTATTTGTTTCATTCTTGCTAATTTACTGACCATTGTTCATTTGTTGTTAAGACCAAAAGCTTCACTTTTTATGATTTTGGGCTTGACCTAATTTTTTGCACAGGAGTGTTTGTAGAGTATTGTAGTTTCTAATGTGTCTGCTAATTTATTTCAAGCAGTCTGTTTCATTTCACATAATAATTCATCTCAAAAACTTCGCTATTCAGGGTGCTTGGCCCCCTAGAGGACGCTAAAGTTCCCAAGTCTTCAGCAGTGACAGTCACTTCTTTCTCTTCCTTCCTTCTTTTCTTTCTTTTTGTCTCCTTTTCTTTCTATCCTTTTCCCAACTCTCTCAACACCTGTTCTCATGCATCCAACTCATTTGCTGGAGTTCTTCAATTCTCTCTCTCTCTCTCTCTCTCTCCCTCTCTCTCTCAGTCTCTTTCTCCCCCTCTCTCCCTTGCTTCACCCTCTCAGTCTCTCTCATTAACACCCCGGCTCCAGTAGATGTTGGGGGTGGAGGCTTGCTGCTGCTTCGGATCTCCCCGGCCTCCTGTGTGTGGCTCCTCAGACCCAGGTCCAAGCCATCTGCCTTTGGTCCTCCTCAAACTCTGCTGACTACAACAACAACACAACAACAACACAACAACAACACCCATTAAAGGAATACTTTTATAAAGGTTCTCATTTGTCCAGTTTTGTAGTCTAGCAACCAAGACAAGTTTGGCCTCTGAAGTTTGCTTCCTTAGTTTTGCTTCTAACTATGAAGCTAATGAACTATGAAGCTAATGAAACTAATGATTTGTGGTGTGAGAGACTTTTAGTAGTTTAGTAATATGTAGTATAGTAGCATAGTAGTGAACCAATGAGCCAAAACTTTGTGAACATTCACACATGAAGCAAATAACATTGATTCACTCGTTACATTGGCAACTGTCTAAAGTCTGGGACATATTAGACGGTAAGCAAACAGTTGATTCTCATGGTTGACATATTGGATGTAGAAGAAAAACCCGCAAAATCATTATGGCCTTGCAACTGGGTCAGGGCATGTCTGAAATGGCAAGGCTTGTGGGGTGGACATCAGTGGTAACTACCTACCGACAGTGGTCCTGAGAAGCAACAAACAATGAATCGGCAAAAACGTGTTGGGCACATAAGGATCATCGGTGCGTGAGGGTAATGAAGACTACCTTGTCTGGCCCAAACTGATAGAAGGGCTACTGTGGCATAAGGCACAAAAATA